>NW_006766893.1:86126-136951 GCF_000275845.1 Dichomitus squalens LYAD-421 SS1
GACGGGGATGTAGCGTCGAGAGGCGTAGAGTTTTAACAATCATAGTTTAGGGTAGGGCTCGTGGGACGGAGCCCATCGAGTGCGTCTCAAGCCAGAAGCACATGTGCATCCCATCTACAAGAGATCTGAGCAAATCATCAGCAGAATTAACGTAGAAAGAAGGCGGGGTGAGGATCGTGAAGGAAAGCAAGACACATTGCCACGTATGCGTCGAAATAGACGCCCTCTTTGACGGTCAGCGCTTTCCATGTCGGGGTCAACGAGAGTCGCTCCCGTCTGTTCCCTCGACCCATGCCCTCTCTCCCTGACTTATCCTCAATCGCTCCAAGCAGCGACTAGTAGCAGCTGTCTATTCCGCGCACACCGTAGTCCTATGAATAGTGCAACCAGGATCTTGCGAGTCTCAAGGCCTCGCACATGCTTTGTGAATATCGTGTACACTGCCGAGGGCTTTGCCCGTACGACTGATACGGTGTTGGACATAGCGGAGACGTTGATAGGGACCGTGTCGGATAGCAAGGGATGCCGAGTCGTTGTATCGCTTGTTCGGCGCCGCGCACCCGTCCTTCGTGAATAGACCTTCGTTGTCTACCTATGAGTAGCTACCGGCACTGGCGATCTGGAGCTGGGCGGTCGACTTGTCGTGCTTGTCATGAGAGCGGGTCTCGAGGCAGGCCTGCTCCTCGGCGATCTGCTTCTCGAGCTCGGCGATAGTGTTGACGCCTGGTGCTTGGTCGCGAGGTGTACACCTCTCGGTGGAATCCGGATCATGCACAAGAATGGTGTCTCGCACTTGACTGCTAGTAGCGACTTGGACATAGCATACATATATCCGCATCTTGTCTAATGAAAAGTAAATGGTATCAAGTAATAGCGCAAGATACATACCTAACTACCATTGCCGGGATCCATCCGCGCAGATGCGAGATGGCCAGATTCCGTCAGGCGAGATGGGAGTTGGCCAGTATTAGGCGGTGCTTGCGGTTTCCGGAAGGGGCAGGCCAGTTTCGGGCGCCGTGGCCATGCGAGACCATGGTTTGCTAGTTTTGCTGATGAACAGGTTGTCCGACCGCCTGTGCTACCTCGGCAGCCTCCTTGACTTGCGAGCGGAGTGCGCCTACAATAGGGGAGGTCAGAGTGCGCGATTCTGAAGCGATTCTCCAAGCAATTCTGAGGCGATTCTTGATATCTGAATCGTGTCGAAATCGCGGCCTACTCTGACCACCCCATACCGAAGGAAGATTCTGGGAACGATTATGGTCGCGATTCTGGGGAGGATTCTGGGGGAGGCAGAATCGCGGACAGCAGAATCGCGATTCTGGAGGGCAGAAGCTCCTCCGGAGGAGCTTCTGCGATTCTGCGCGATTCTGCCAAAATCGCGATTCTGAGAACAAAATCACCTCCAGAATCGTCCTCCAGAATCGTCCCAGAATCGCCCCGTAATCGTGCACTCTGACCACCCCTAATAATCTTGCGGATCAACGCGTAGTCTTTCGATGATCCTCCATATCGCCTCGGCAATTTCATCTGAAGGATCCAGAGATGCGCGTCGATCGAGTCGGCATTTCGCGAGACGACGAATGCATCGACGAGAGGACAAGAGGAGGTAGGCGTGTAGTAAGTGTCGTAGCTGATGGTGTTTGGAAAACAGGAGATGTCGAACGGCGTGGTCTGTTCGACCTTGGGCCAAGGCGGAAGAACGCTCGAGGGCTCGGAGCGCGAAGAACGCTCAGCCCGCGCGGTGAAGCCGGACCAATCGACGACGAAGGCTGCAGTCTTGGTGTCAGTATATAAGGCCATCCTCCTCAGATCATGATCGTCGATGCAGCCTCTCGAGACGATGATGCGGTGGGCAAGCGCCTCGAAAAACCACGATGTGAACGAATTCCGTTGAGGCCGGGTAACAAACTGCAGCATCGCGTCGCGCAATTGTTGCGCCCCCTCCTTCTCATAAACGGCCACTATTTGCTTAGCCATCCAGGAGGACTTGAAGTCGATCATCAATTCCAATGGGTGGCCCAGCGGCACACGGGGGTAAACGACAACGGCCCGGTGAGAGGGATGGTTCATGGTCAAGTATATGTCACCTCTGACCGCGGTGAGCATTTTCGTCAGTCTTTCACATCCACCACCGAATGCCGCCATATGCATGCTTTGGACGCGGTGAAAATCCTTGGTGATTGCTGAGTAAACGTCCCGGGGAACATGACCGAAATGCGCGATCGCATGGTCTAGGATGGTATTGAAGGCTTCGTCGAGAGATTCAGGGGGATCTTCTCCGTAAACCGATCGGAGGTGTGCGAGGACATCTGTATTCTGGTGCACGAGTGCGGGAGGGGTGGTCCATGACGCCAACTGGTGCTACGATTCATTCCTGATGCCGGCGAGCCCACGTTGCAAGGGCAGCCTGGCCTAACGAGGAGTGAAGACGCGCAATTACACGCTACGTCGGAAATGCACGCACCCTTGCCTAAGCTCCTCAATAGACCACAGCGGAAACGCAGTGATGAGTGGGCACCGTCTGTCCTGCCATTTAATAGCTCGTAGGATCAGGGTATGGGGCTTAGATTGGAAAACACGACAAGGTGTATGCAAAAGTTGGGACGACGTCGCCTTTGGCGAGTTCGATAAGTGACCATATGAAGCTGTATCGTGGATGCCGTGGAAGCACTGCCTGGTACCCGGTGCGCATGTAGACTCCGTCGAAATAAAAAAGCAAGCACAGGGAACCGGGGAAGTGTAGTGTTGTGCAAGGCCGGGCTCAAAGCCCTGAAGCCCCGGGTACCCGGCCCCCAAAAGCCCGGCCCGGCCCAGCCCGGTGTCGGGCTTTCAGGGCTTGGGGCCCGGCTTGAATGTCTGCAAGCCCGAGCCCAGCCCTCAAGCTCCCAGGCAGGTCGTCTGGATACGGTGGCCCGTTCTGACATAGAGCGCGAACATGACGGATTGCTTCTATGAGGGGAGATGCTGCAGGAGAAGCATAGAAGCGTGCTAGGAAGCGTCGCGAAGAGTATAGGATTTGCAGAAGACGACGATCCGCAAATCCCAATAGTGCGAGCTGCGTATTATGTCATGGGCGCCTCACACACGAATTGGACTTCGCGCTCGTCATATTGTCCTCTACTTACTTCCTTGCATGCAACCAGTACCTCCCATTATCTTAACCATGCCTGTACTGTCCCCCAGTCTCTCGCCCCGTGCCCTCTCTCCGCCGCTCAGTTATGCATATCCTCCGTCTCAATCACCATCGCGTTCCGGGTCCCCGTCTCGCTCTCGTTCTCCCGGTCGTTCTCGCTCTTTGTCCGAGCATCCTGACTCCCGCTATCGCGAACCATACCCCTCTCGCCCGCACTCACGCTCACACTCCCAAATGACACCATATAGCTATAGCCCCACATTGTCACGCCCGCGGACCTCCCATAACTGGGATGGTCTACCGCGCAGCGCAACACATTCCGATTTTGCTTCTCCTTCATACCCGCACTCTCAGCGGTTTTCTTCAAATCAAGAACACCACAATCTGTATACAAGTTCGTCTGCGACCTTTGTGAGTCATCATTTGGCGCATAGTAGACACGCATATATTGACCTTCGCATAGGGACCCTCGACTTCACCTCCTGATTACGGTGGCTCGCACTTCAATGGGCCATCCATGGACATTGTAGTGCGCATGCAACGCTACGAACAAGACCAATGGGATCTCCGGCACGTACTCTTCGCGCATGAGGGCGGTGTGGATCGCTCTGACCAATTGCTCCGTAGCCGTCAGCTCACAAATCTTCAAACCTACGTCGACGATCTCAAGTAAGCTCTAACGTTCATTTGACCTGTGTTTATGCCTGATACTGATGACAACCACATGTACAGACACGAAATTCGACGGATCAAATCATCAGACAACAGTGACGACGTCCGCGGTCAGTAACATTCAGCTCCCACATTCTCTGCAACTGATCTAGCCCATAGCCAACCTCACGTATCTCCTAATGGAGTCCGTCAAGCCCATTGACTCCCTGAAACCGGAGGAAGAAGAGCCTGGTGAAGATCATGTGCGCCACAGAGAGGACTTCCCAAATGTACGTCCCCACACATGCCAGCAGATATCGCTTACTGACCTATTCCTTGTCCCTCTACGTCTCTACGTCTAAAGATCAAATTTTTCACAGCTCGGGACTGGACCGAGTACAAGCGCGACAACAAGAAATCGACGCGCGATGGCGAGCCTGTGATCCGCGGGAAGGCTAAGTCGTCACTGGGCGAAAACCACACCGCTCTATACCTCGAACGCACTGATGGCCAGCCCGCCGACGGCGACTACGTCAACGACGCGCGCAAATTTGCGCGCACGTTGATCAACCTTGCCCTCACGTCAAAATACAAGATGCCCCGAAAGTGGAGTGAAGCTGACATTTGGTTCCAGGAGTTATTCTATACCGCCCTTCGCAAGAGATTTCCTCTATTTCAGCTCTGCCACAACAACGCAAAGGGAAACTTCTCTATGACGCAGGCATACTACGAGGCGGTCACACGCAAATGGGAGAACATTCGCCCCCAAAACTTGGACCTCGAAAACTCAAAATATACGATCAAGAGCCATTCCGCCTCGGGCGAAGACGACGACGAGACTGTCGACGTGCGCGACACGACGAAGGCTTCAAAGCCCACCACCAAGCGCCCCCCCACGACGGTGATCACGCCTCCCAGACCTGCCAAGGCCGCCCGCACACAGGGCCAGGACGCCGAACCGGAACTTTGTAAGGTCCCTTTGAACTTAATGGATGAGAACAATGTACGCTAACCTACTAACCTGAAAACCAATTTTTGGACAGCGCGCCAAACCCCTGGCAAGGGTAAAGGGCGCGCTGGGCCTAGTCTCCTTGCCATCGTAAGTCTCTCCTTGGACCGCGTGGCTTCTCATGATCTCACCTTCTTTTCTGTAGATGGCCACCTCCGCGTACGATATGTCGTCGTATACCATGTTTGCAGCCACTCATGTACCTTGCCCAACACAAAACCGCCGTCCAGCTCGAACCGCGCGCGCCAAGTACCACGTCGGCCCCCGCCTTGGAAGTCGCGGCTCTCGAAACGTCCACTGTGGATATGGCGGGCCCTAGTTCCACACTGTCCGTGTCTCCTTGTATGCCCTCTACATTGCAAGCTCTCCAACTAGCATCAACATCTTCGTCTGCATCACAACTGATACCCACTGCATCACAACTGATACCCACTGCATCACAACTGATACCCACTGCATCACAACTGATACCCACTGCCTCGCAACCAATACCAACTGCATCGCAAGATTCCGTCCCCCCCATACCCATCACAACCACGACAACATCCCCATCCTTTGACACGACCTCCACGACACCGAACATCGTACAAGATCCCACACTCGCTTCCATAGAGGCGGTGCCAGCAACGCCACCTGTTGCCGAGAAGTCCACGACCAAAAAACCTCGCGCCCCGCGCAAGTCTCCACAGTGGCCTCCGCCGGCGAATTTGCATGGAGACAAGTACGTAACTTGCAGCTGCATGAGCCCTGCTAACCTTTCGTTCGGCTGTTCACAGGTGGGTGTATGCACGCCAGTGGTACGCAAACACTGGTGGGACAGAGGCGGAATTCGAGGTGCGGTACAAGGCCATGACCCCCACGGAACGCAAGGTATGTCACTGTCGCACATGCGCTGAGTCTGTGCTCATTGAAATTGTCACACAGAAGGCCGCACGGGACTCTGCCTTATGAACTGTAAGTATCCAATGAACGTCTTTGAGTCCCATTACTGAAAGCGTCAGGCACAGGTACGCGCTGCGGGAGCGTCGACGTCGGGAGATGTCTCTTCCGTTTGTGCGTTCATGATGTGGGTGTCTACTGCAGCTGAGGGTGACTAGAAGTCACAAGGTCCCGCTGCGTCCAACTGTTTTCTGTGAGAATCGATTGTAGCCGTACGGGGTCGTGTAGCCATACGACTGTATACCTATGAATACAGGGGTTTTCTGATAAATAGCAATAGTGTGGTTCGTATGCAATCAACTATAAGCGAGTGATTCCGACCGCAACCAACTGCAATCAACAGTTTACCACGACATCCAACCCACATCGACGCTGATTGTACTGTGCCGGGTCAGTATACGACTATGGACAAGTATATGCCATGAAAGTCGTGGAAATTCCAGGATTCTGTATTAAGTCGGAGTTTCCGACTACATACAGTTCAAATCGGCTGAATTCAGCGGAAATCGACTGAGTCCATGTCGACTCTCACTGGGCCTCAAGCCCGGGCTTGAGGAGGACCTCTGTATCTGACCGCGTAGGGCCTTGAACAACCGTCCGAGAAGGTCGATGGCGACTGACCTCTCAGCAGTTCCCCTGAGGCTTGCGTCATACGTCGCAACCACGACTGGCACAACTGGCTATGATGCGACTTCACGCCCTCGCTGCGGGAGGGGACGCCGATCTTTTGAAGCCAACATGCATCGGAGGATCGCCCCATGAAGGATAGCATGGCCCGGCTAAGGCTAGGTCGCGATCGTGCATGTGGTCCACCGGTCACGGGTTTCCTGCCTCCTCGCGTTCTACCTTCCATCGGTTTTGCAGAATCGAGCAGCAGACCGCTGTCGTACACGGTCTGTGGCGATTCACCGCGATGTCCTCATGCACGGTCGTGCACCAGGAACGCGGTAGGTGTTCGTGACCGCTGCGTCGGGGAGGAAGGTGGGTATGCATGCTGCTCGATATCGCCCTGTCAAGTATAAAGCTCTAGAGAAGGGCTGCCTTTCGTGTGCTGCATATCGCTTCGGCTACCCTCGAAGAGTCGGTTGCGAAGTTCAGCTCCATCTCCCCACACATCTGCCGTCTTCTCGAGCTGCACAGTATGCGGTTCTCCGTCCTCGCGCCCCTACTCTCTCTCGCCGCGTTCGCATTCGCGACACCGAACCCGCTCCCGGGTGGTAGTGCGTATCACACTCATGTTTGGTTTGCTCGCATACCAATCCATTGACACCATATCCACCTGCACTCTACCAGGCACCGTCGTCGTCCGCGACCCCGCGATCTGGTACAACTCCGCGTCGAAGAAGTACTTCGTCTTCTCCACCGGAACCGGCATCCAGATCTTCACCTCGACCTCCCTCCTCGGGCCCTGGACGAACGTCGGTTCCGTCCTGCCGAACTGTACCGTCATCCCCATCTCCGTCCCCAAGCCCTGCAGCCTCTGGGCGCCCGACATCAACTTCGTGAACGGGCAATACGTGTTGTACTACGCCGCGTCGGCGCTCGGGAGCCAGAACTCGGCGACAGGGGTCGCAACGAGCCCGTCGATGGAGCCGGGCACGTGGACGGACCACGGCGCGGTCGTGACATCTGCGAATGGGGACGAGTTCAACGCCAGTACGTCTTGTGCCTCCCTCTGGCCCCGAATACCCCCATCCCCATCCCCCCCTCTGTGATGGTTGATGTTACGCCATGCCCCAGTTCAAGTCAACTGACATGTTGCGCCTTCGACAGTCGACCCGAACCTGATCGTCGCGCGCGGCCAGCTGAAGCTCAGCTTCGGCTCCTACTGGGACGGCATCTTCCAGATCCTGCTCAACAGTGTCACCTCGCCGGCGGAAGCGCCCTCAGGCGTCCCGCTCGCGGGCTACAGCGGCCGCCCGGCCGAGGGCGGGTTCACGTACAAGCCCGCGAGCCCGCCCTTCTAGGCATCACCCCGCTCACGGGCGTATGTACCTCTCTCCCTCCCTCCTCCTTCTCCCCCCGTCCGCACGTGCGCTGACCCGATCGTCCCGCCCCAACACACAGGCGACGACGCGCCCGCCCGCGGGGCAGGAGTACAAGGTGCTCGTCGGGCGCGGGCCCTCCGAGTCCGGGCCGTTCGTGGACGCGGCGGGCAACGCGCTCACGCTCGACGTCACGCCCGCGGCGGGCACGCTCGTGCTGGGGTCGCACGACAACGTGTACGCGCCGGGCGGGCAGAGCGTGTTCAGCGACCCGGTGAGCGGGCGGGACGTGCTCGTGTACCACTACGTGCCGAACGACGCGTTCGGGGGGCCGTCGTATTTGGGCATCAACTATCTCGACTTCTCGTCGGGGTGGCCGGTCGTTGTTAGCTAGGATGGTTGGGGGTGGTGTTGTAATGTATTGGGTGTATTATATGGCATCGAATGCTATTGTATGTACCTACCGTATGAACAGGTGCTCCTCTGGTCTATTGGGTTAGGTTGTTGCGCTATAACCTTGTGCGCAAGACTGTCTCCAGATTATCTCTTATCTCCAATGACGTACGCGGCCCTGGGGCGATCTCAAATTCTGTTAGGCGCCTGTGAAACGAACGCCATGAGGTGCAAGCGATGCCTGGCTGTACTCGGATTCCTACCACACGGTACTTGGGTGGATACACTCGACTCTGTCTGACTCTTTCGACACCCCAAATTGGGCAACGATGACCAGTAGACTCCCAAAGCTCATCGCGTTCGACTTAGAGTAAGTGCCTGGGGGGAACGACGAGGCCGACTCCCACAGTAACCCGTTTCTGACCAGCTGATCGCATTGGAACCCGTACCAATATCGGTACCGCAGCTACACTCTCTGGGATTTATGGATAGACACCCATATCGATCGTAAGTGCTTTTCTAATCCTGGTCACGCTGGATGTTGCATTGAAGCGAGATATGTCTTCTTTCCAGCTCCTATTCGCCGTCCGGGTGATGCGGTAAACGAGCTCCGAGACAGGTGCGCTCCCTTGTCCCTCCGGGTCCTGAGTGCACAGCGCTTCGAGATCTCATGCGTGTGGCAGGTACAACCACAGGATAGCGTTCTATCGGGACGTGGGCGGAATCCTGCATCGGCTGCGCGAGGGCGGGGTCACGATAGCGGCGGCGTCCAGGACGCATGCTCCCGATCTGTGCGTGGACGGAGCACCTCCTGCGTATCCGGATATCTGGATGTATTGACGGTGTCGCGCGCTGCGCCGTAGTGCTAGGCAGGCGTTGGGCCTGCTGCTCGTTCCGCCGCCGCCGGGACACAAGGGAGAGGCGCCGACTCCCGCGATCCAGTTCTTCGACCAGCTCGAGATCTATCCTGGTGCGGCCCGTCCATTAGTGCTGAGCGACGATGTTGATGTCGAGCTTCCGCCCAGGCTCCAAGATCATGCACTTCAAGGAGCTGCATAAGAAGACCGGGCTTCCATACTCGGAAATGGCGAGCGCAATCTCTCACTGCCGATCAGATTCCCAGGCCGTCTTCGCTGACCACTGCCCTCACAGCTGTTCTTCGATGACGAGCACAGGAACAAGGAGGTCGAGTCTCTGGGTGAGCGCTCCGCCCGTCCGCGCGATGCCTTCTAGCTGATGCATGGCGCTGACTTCTCCTGGGACGCGGATAGGAGTCACATTCTGTCTCGTTCCGAGCGGCGTGAACGACCGCTCGTTCGAGCAGGGGCTGGCTGAGTGGCGGCGGCGGCATCCGGTCGAGGTCACAGAAGATGCACCTGGAGGTGATGCCGCAGGCCTCGAGTAGACTCTTGCTGTGGTGGGGCATACTCGTCTTGCGGGTGTACTCACTGCAGCGAAGTCCATATGACATGTTCGAGACGCAACTGTGTGGCACCACAGCTCGTGTTCCGCTAGTGGAGTCTTCGACAATGGGAATGTCGACTTTTGTGAGTGACTGCACACTATTGCTGACATGCGTGTAGAGCCAACCCGAACAAATCCGGGAGTCTGTTGCTAAGCAAGATGCCATATTGACTGATAAAGTCTGCGCAGATGCTTGGTAGATGCCCGGAATATGCCTGCCTCTGTCTATCATCCCAAATGTCGACGACGCAAGTAGGACCTGCTTGATCCGGCGCCAGTCAGCCCGATGGGTGATCCGCGCAAACAGGCTGTAGCTTAGCGTTGATGGTTAGAAGCCTCACCTGAGCTGGGAAGACTGGTGCCCCGCAGACGGCAGCGCGGAACCAATGACCTGATACTCCAGTGAGACCACATTCATCCCGAACGACGAATGGTGGAATGCGGGGCTCCCAAGACAACGTTCTATCCCAACCTGACTCAGTCGGAGCGCGCGACGCTCTGCGTCTGCTGTGCGCTTGACGTCCATCTATCCCGTCAGACCCAGCCGCTAGTACTACGGAGATGGCTCCTGCATCTTGATCTGCTGCCTCGTGTTACGAGTCATCCAGCTCCTTTTCCGTCCGCAGTGGATAAGGTGGCACCCTATTTCCACCTCGCCGCCAGGATATTCGGTTAAAGAAGTGGAAACCTTTGTACTGCAGGGCCTCAAGGCTTGTCAGGCGAGCTTCGACACCTCCATTTTCCGCTGCTTCTCTGAAACCATGAATACGTATATGGGCACTCGCGCCGCTGTAGCGGCGTGACGGGTAGCATGGGGCAAGGAGAATACCTCCGTGTTTTATTGTTGCGAGATGTGTCACCTGTGTTTACTTATGGGGTATTGTGAAAGGGGCGGAGCGGCAACCTTGCAGGGTGGCTGCAGAGCTGAGAAAGCAGCTGAGATACCTGTAAAACGTGGGAACGTGGCGAGATGTGGTGAACCGAGTATATGGGCAAACTGACAGGACGGCCTGACGCAGATATCGCAGTCGTGACTATCATCACGGAAGCTGGAGATGGAGTACGGGATGCAGGAGATGCAGAAGATGCAGAAGAATCGAATCATTCAGCAGAATGGGGAAGGAAGGAGCTCGGGCGGCGGATGCCTTGGTGCGTCTAAGCGACTCGGGCTATGCCGTGCCTCAGACTGGCATCAAACGCTCATGATGCCCTTTGCCATACTAGCTATCGGCGTCTATACGCCGACAAAAAGGTCTGCAAACTTTTCGCCTCCTCTCCCCACCCCTACCACAGGCTTCGCGCCGTCGATACCCCCTTTAATGTCCCATACTTTCGCATCTACTCGTTTCGTTGCTCTTTGGTTTCCAGCATGTCTCGTAGATCCTCCTCCTCGACCTTGCCCGAGCACAACGACGTAATGCTCACGCCGGACATCCTCATAGGTGCCCTGCATGACCTTTCTACTCGCCTTCGACAGTACTTCCCTTCTACCGTGCGCCTGGTCGTTCACGGTGGAGCCATAATGGTCCTCCATCCCATGCTCGCGTGCCGCGGAGGAACCCGCGACGTCGACTTCATCAAACGCTCGTTCGAAGCCGAGTGGATCGCGCTTGGTGTAACTGACGCTGGTGCCCGCCTGGCCACCTGCATCAAGGCCACCGCGCGCAAATTCCATCTCGGCGCGGACTGGATGAATTCTGCCGCGGACGTTGCACTCCCCATGGCTTTTGAGTAAGTGTCACTCAGAAATTTTCTTCGAGCCACGATGAAAGCGCCCAACTGACTCACCTTTGTGCGCAGCGCATATGGAAAAACATACGACCCCATCTATACAGATGCCGTATCCCCCGCGAACATGAGTATTAGCACTCTCTTCACTTCCCCCGGCCTCGTCATCATTGGCGTGAGCTGGGCTTGGAGTATTGCGCTCAAGCTCGTGCGCTACGACAAACATGATCCGCAGGACATTGCGAGCATCCTCCGGCTCGGACGCAATCAGCGGAACGTCAAGTGGACTCGTTCCCTGCTCGAGAGCTGGCTTGTCCAGGAATGCGGCGCTATGGGATACGCTGCCTACGCGCCATGGCAAATGGAGGCCCTCAGAAAAAAGATGCGCAACGCCATCGAACTAGCATATCACCCCCCTCCCGCCGTGCCTCAACTTGGTCCTGTCCGAGTGTATTGAGCTGCGCGTGTGGACTGCTGCTAGATATACTTTTCCATCATACTCCTGTTCCGCGGCCTGTTTCGGTCTGCTTTTTGTATCGTTATCATTTTCTTTGCTGTTGTCCTTGCTCTGTTGCTAGTTGCTCAGACTCCCTTACCTCGACGCTTCGCCCTTCACGCGCCATCCTCCACGCTATCCCCATCCCCTATTCCTCGCCCACGTTACCCTAGTATTACTGCTGATGATTCTACCACGGACATTATACCCTAATGCTACCACGGTAGTCACGACTGGTACGATACTACATACGACTCCTGTTCATACGATTGTTGCTACGATTTCACGACCCCGTTATTCCCACATCTTCTCGGATGCCCTATACCCTGTGTGAAGCCGAGGATGTCAATCACTCGATATCTCATCTTCCCGTAATGCGCGGTAGCTGGTGATAACATCTTAGCATTAACGTAACTCTAGATGGCGTCCCAGACAGCCGGCTATTCGAAGCCTTTACAGTAAGTACATGTGTAAATGTGAGACTGCGCGCATACACGCAAGCGTCCTGGACTGTCCATGAACTCCACGCGCAAGAAACCGCTCACCAAGTGAGATCCCAATGCCCTTGTGCAGTCCGGATACTGTACTGTACTGTATCAGGGCCTTCGTATGTGTCGCACCTCGACGTCCAAACGCCATCGACCTGTGCCAGCCAACCGTTTCGCCGGCACCGGACCGGGTTGCGGATGCTACTCAAGCATCCGCCGGGCTTCGTGGGCGGCGCGCGGCTCGGGCGCAGCGAAGCACCAGAAGGCGGCACCCTCGTCTCACGACCGCACCACTTGCTCCCACTTGCGCAAGCAGGAGTACATGTTGTTGTCTGTTCCGAACGTCCCGCGGCGGGGTCTCAGTCAGCCCGGCGTTGCTCAGTGGAGGCCCCACACCGCGCTCCGACGGCCCGGACCAGGCGGGGGGGATTCGGGGACGACTCACCGAAGCTCTGATACTGCGTGCACGAGCAGTTGCGTTCCTGCCGCACGCTGTGGAGGCGCGGACAGTGCATGAAGGGCGGGTGCTGATACCCGATGTCGTCGAAGAAGTGAATCTGGTCTTTGCGGGCAAAGAGCGCGGCGCCGATGCTGTGGACAGGGGCGTCGCCCCAGCGCTGTTGGTGGCGTGTCAGCGGAGGGTGATTACAGGGAGCGCCGTTGACATTAGGTGACGTTTGAGAGATAATGAGCAGGGCTGGCTGAGCGCGAGGACAAAACGTTTCCCACCTCGTAATAGAACCCGCCCTTGGACTCCAGGTGCTCGAAGAACTTGCTGTACACCTCACCGCGCCAAAACTCCATGTTCGCGATCTCGAAATTACTCCAGACTGTACACCAGCGGTTAGGGTGCGAGAGCGTGTACGAACCGCAAGACGTAGGACGTACAGTGACACATGTTATAAGAGTTGCCGCCGTCGTCGGAGAGGAAGGCCATGGAGTTGTTGGGAGCTACATGTTGCGGGTTCGCAGCGATGTATTCTGTCACATACGCTAATGTTGAGGAACGCGGAACACTAACTTCATGGTAGCCTTACCTTTGACGGCATCCCACAACGTCGGAACTGTTGGTGGCCACTCTTGTAGAGAGATGGTAAAGCCTCCAATGACCGACGTGTAAAAATCGAGCATGGGCAGCGAGCAATCCGCACTTACCATAGACCTTGTCATGCTCTTCCATGAAGAGGAAAGGGTCGTAGTCGGTATCGCAGTGGAAGCTGACACCAGGTCTGTCGGCAGATGAGACTTCTATCAACGTCAACGGGGGAATGGAGCGTGACGTACTCAACTCGCCAATACCACTTGTAGCGTTGCGCGAGAGGATGCCTGTAGAAGAACTGCACTGATGGTAAGCCACGTTTGGGAAGAACGGGACGGACGTAGCGCCTTACGCCGGAGTTGAAGCGGCACATGTTACGATAGCTATATGAAGTGTTAGAGACGGTGCACCGGAATATTTGTGGCAATGTTCACTGACGAGACGCTGCCTAAGACATCGCGAAACATAACGTCAATTGAGTACATATTTGATTATGAATGCCATCTTACCTCCGTATACGACATTGTTGGCTTCCATCTGAGCTCTACTCGCAGCAGCTTTCTCCTCGTCTATCCAGCCTGGCTGATACCAGTCTTCCTTCGGGATCAGTCCAAAGGAGACTGGTCCGGCAATGGCGGCGCTCATCTTTCTAACGTGATCGTCAAGCATAATGAGTCTCATACTCGAAGTCAAGACTCACTCTTTGAACTCGTCAGTGAACGGGACCTCGTTCAGAAAAATCCAAGGATAGCCAAATCGATGGTTGAAGCGGTCTTCGAGCTGAGTGACGCTCCGTAAGGCACCTTCTAGCTCTGAGTTGCGCACGAGCATGAGGAGGACCGCGTTGGCTCGTCGTGTGCCATTAGAGCCGAGCTCGTACTCGGAGAGCCCTTCGGTGGATGCGGGAGCGGTCCCCGGATGCGAGGGGAAAGTGGTAGCGTTGGTCAAATCAACGTTGGTCTGGTTACCTAATGGCCATTGGAAATGGATGCGGTAGCGAGATACTGAGGTAATGTGTGCGTAATCCGGCTTTAGATGGCGAAGGAGGGAATGTAGAGAGAACTACAAACGGCAAAGGAGCAGTGTCAGATGGCAATTGCTTTCCACTAGACTCAGAGGCGTACTCACAAGAAATGTCATGGCCAACGCCATCCACAAAAGTGTCCGGTTGATTCTGTATGTTCGGTGCCAGAGTGTCCGGGAGTAGCATTCTCTGCAATGAATGGGGAGCCAGGAAGACATGTCGATGGGGTCACTTCGAGGATGGGTAGTGTAATAAGCCACAATGCAGGCACGCAAGCTGCTGAGCCGCGCCGCGCAGTCGTCCGTGTCACGGGAGTCTGGACGGTCCGCAGTCGAGCGGTCCACACGATGTTCGGAGGTGCATTGCTACAAAGGGGCGGCCAAGTTTGTTCCATAAATGTGATACATGCGAACTTACCTTGGGACCGGAACGGTGAAGTCGTTAGCCCTGGAGACAAAACATCGCATGATAGGGTTGCAACATACGAGGCGTCGCAGAACAGGGATATTTCTAGTAGAACTCAGTCCTCTCGGTCCCGCCTGCAGATCGAAGAGGGATCATACGACTCGCTGAATGCCGGCATTGCGCTGCGATTGGCCGACGTTCGGAGGCACCTTTCAGTAAGAATAAACCTTGAAGCTGACAGCTCTCGTCCATAAATAACCTTCATGGAGCGCTGCGCAATAACTGCTGCGTTGGGCCAGCCAATCTCATCGCGAGCTGGTACAACTTGCGCAGTAGCATATCGACTCGGACCGTTTCCTCGCCGTCTCCGACTACATAGTGTCACTGACAGCAGAACGATAAGCCAGCCTGTGGGTCAAGCTTATCTCAGGTCCCATGAACAACTATGCCCATGGTCCCTATCGTGAGAAACGAGTGGCTACTCGGACAGCAGAACGCACCGTACAAGTACATAATAGCGTTTGTTCGTTGAAGCGTTGAAGCGTTAAAGCGTCGCATTGCCACTGCCAGCTGTCGTGGCGCCCCTTGCTGATCTAATCACGATGGGATCTGAGTTGGACAACTGTGCTGACTCCGCCACAAATTGCTTTGCAGCAGTCGAGAAAAAGTTCGTCATAGAACGCCCGCAAGTCTGAGGACGAACACCCAAGTGTGTATCTTCAGATTCGTTCGTAGCAGTGTGTATCGAACTTATGCCACGTTCGGTACCTCGGGATAGAGTAGGATAGGTTTAGTTTTCCCTGCAAAATCGCCGTAGCCGCTCGGGGACCCACTCCCATCGCTGAGCGGCCAGGGCGATTTTGGCTGGTTAACTAACCCCATCTTGATCCTATCCGACGTACCGAACGTGGCCTTATATTTCGTGTTCTAATGTCCGTAGCGATGATTTGGAGACACACAGATGTCTGAGGAGAAACGAGTAGAACATGACCACATGTGGCCTACCAGTGCTGATCGCGATTCGCCTTCTGCGATCTCTACAAGGACCAACTTCAAGTTCATACCGGCAATCTGCAGATAAAAATACTTCTGCAGCGCCAGCTGTTGATCATGAACGGCTCGTGTACTAAGGTTCAGTCAAAGGTGGACATCTATACCGTCTTTGCTGAGATAGTCGACGGTCCTCGGCCAATCAATTGCCAGATCCAGAGCCTTGTGACTGGCAGTTATAGAGGCTGCGGTGACACTTCACTCCCGGGAATGAACAGACATTGCGCACAAGGCCACATCTGTCCACCGCGTGGTTTCGGCGCACCACTACCTAGTCAAACGGTGCATCAATAAGAGGTCTCTACTTCCCCCCTCCCAGCAGTATAGACACATTGCTCACCATGATTAGAGGCAACTCCGATGCTTCGTACCCGTCACAAGACAGCCAAGCCAAGCCAAACCAATCGCATGGTCTCAAACCCAAGATCTACACTACGCTTCGAAAGGTCCACCGTGTCATCGACTTGATGTTCGCAGTAGCACAGCCAGTAGTCTGCCAGGTAAGTATTGCAGTACAGTAACTTGGAACGTGTGCTCAGATTGTCATTTTTAAATGTCAGAACACCAGAGTGGACGGCAGAGGTTCCGATGCCATCGACAACAGGGCAGACATGGAGAACTTGTTTATCTACTTCCTCGACATACCCTGCATCGACATACCCTGCATCGACATACCTTACATCGACATATCTCATCCCTTGAGCGAATCAGACATTACTGGCTTCTCATCCCGACCATGCACCCAAATGGTGCAGCTCATCCGCGTGATCATCGAAAGCGTACTGGATATGAAAGTTCCCATGGACCGTCTCGTGCTGCCACACGGCTCGGCTACCGTCATTTCTAGAGGCAATCTCGCCAAACTCCTCGTTCCGTGGGCACGTCAGATGCTACTCGACAAAACGAATCCTGCCTATGACCTCGAATACCATCGGGAGCGTGGCCGAAAGGTTACGGACATCTTGTCTCGGCAGGTTCATGCGCTCGATCAGGATGTCCTGGCTCACAATGCACTGGGACCATTCCTTGTGTCCCTTCACGCATGTGCGAGAGCAGTTTGGGGACCCGACAAAGCTGCTTTCCGCTGGTTCGAATACACCAAGATATACGTCATAATTCTTTAAAACTTGCGTAAAAACTCGAGAGTCATTGGAGATCCAGCACATTGGAATATATCTTAGATGCAGGCATGCCCTTCATTGCCTTCGCGTCTACCCGCGGACGGGGATCATCAATCTGAATCGCGACCCCAAGAATATTTGCCATGTCGCACCCGGGTGCACATGTGCCCTCGTCAAGCCCTCCATTGAGGCCGTGCGCTCTTCGTACCTGGAGGATGACGTGCCTGCAGTCATTTTCGACGGAAACGGACTCACCGTGCGCCCTGCATCGAAGGGCCCTTATGTCGCAATTTCCCATGTCTGGGCGGACGGCTTAGGCAGCTCGACCGAGCACGGGCTCCCCCTGTGTCAAGTCGCGCGACTCGACGCTCTCGTCCGGAAGCTCGTCCCGGATGGCGCGTTCTGGCACGATGGACTGTGCGTCCCGTCGCCGAAGACGCAGAGGCCAACCTGGCAACGCGCGATCAGCCTCCTCGCGCGAATTTACGCTGGGGCAGACAAAGTCCTTGTCGTCGATGGCGGCGTCCGTACGCAGTGCTCGCTGGCGAAGCCTGTCGAGGAGTGCTTGCTGAGGATCGCGACGTCGGGCTGGGCGCAGCGCATCTGGACGCTTCAGGAAGGAGTGCTTGCCCGCGAGCTCTACTTCGAAGTTGCAGACGGCCTCGTCGACTGCTCGCACTTCGACGGCGACGCGTCTTTCATCACCTCCTGTCTCATCCCCACCCTCCGATATCGCCGCCACGACGGCGATTCCAAGTTCCAGCGCCGCCTGTCGCAGCGACCACGTTGCAGTCTGAACGACCTCATCCGGTTCATGCGGTTGCGTTCTTTTACTTGCCCCGAAGACGAGCCTCTGGCAATCGCGGGGCTGCTTGGGATCGATGCAGCACCGCTCGCAGAGATTCGAGATGGACAGGAGAGGATGAAATCGCTCCTTCTGCAGGTTCGGGAGGTGCCTCACCGCATGATAATAAGCCGCAGCTAACATACCATGCGGCTCTCTATACCTAACTTCACATGGGCGCCTAGGTGGCTGAGCATGGTGTACTGGTCCGGACGCCCAGAGGAAACTGCTACTTGTACCGAGGCAGGGCTTTGCGGCGAGTTCACATTAGTCCGCTTCCCGACCACCCCTTCAGCCGAGACGCGGCCGATGGTCACCACTTCCCGAAAGCCAGAACTCCTTGGCTTGGACCGCGGAGACCGACCCAGGCTAGCATTCAACGCCAATGGTGTTGCCTTCTATAACCTCACGCTCTTACGTCGCGATCCGATCGCGCCGCGCACGTGTAACGCCTTCCTTACAAGCCCCAAGATATGGGAGCTGTACTTGCAGCAGGATCAAGGTGTTGCCATTGTCCAAGTCATGTCGAACCCGGATCATAATGGAGCCGACTCCAAGCTTCATTGTCAATATGTCGGGCCGGCGCGCTTGGACTGGATAGAACGTACGGAAGCAATGAACGCGATAGATAAGTATACTGTGAAGGCATCCATTGACACATGCGAGGTGAATATTGTATGACGTACTGGAATGATACTCTGATGGTGTTGATTAATTCATTTCCGTTCCACTATCCCCAATATTAACCTGAGAATCGCATCGCCACGACGACAGATATTGGGGCGTGGGGGTGAGAGAGGAAGTGGCGTAAGACACCTCGACTTGAAGTGCGAGCCGTAAACGAAGCCGTCTACAGCTTCGGAGCAGAGATCATGAGTGAACAAACCTCCTTGAAGCGTCCAGATGCACTGCGTTCAGCCTGACGTCGCGATCCTCAGCAAGCACTGCCTTTCGGGTCCCACCAGCGAGGACTGCGCATGGATGCCTCCATCGTTGACGAGGGCTTTATTAGACGCGCGAGGAGCTTGATCGCGTGCTGCCAAGTTAGTGACACCGTCTGCGGCGTCGGGACGCATAGTCCGTCGTGCTAAAAGCCGTCCACGTCCTCGGCCAAAGTGTGCGAGCATACCAACATGTCATAGCCCGCAGCTCGCTTACAGCAACATGATCGTCAGTGGGACACTGGCGGCGTGTGAAGAACTTGAATGGAGTTTTGCGCCGACATTTGGTGCAAGGGCGCCGTGCGGATCTGCGAAAGATGATCGTATGCAGGCCTGCCGACGAGTACTGCTTCCTAGGATTCGGAAACAGCATAAGACATACCTCTACGAACAACCTGCGACACACCCTCCGTCTCTGCTAGGGTCCGGGGAGACAGAAGCCTCGCCACGGTCGAACCCGGGGGGAGGTCGGCTTCCGAACGCACGAACCCGACATACCCCGTGGCACGTCCTGCGCCTTCTCCTTCTCAAAATGCAGATTTTGCGAAGCTCCATCGTGAACGAGGGCTTTATCTGACGCGTGAGATCGCGTGCTGCCAGGTTGATCACGCCGTCTGCGGCGGCGGGACGTATAGCCCGTCGTGCTAGAAGGGGCCACGAAAACGTCGGGTCGCTCGACTTGACGTCGGGGAAGTCCGCTTTCGGTCGAGCTTCTTCAGCCGTTCACGTCCTCGGTCAAAGTGTGCGAGCATACTAACATGTCACGACCCGCTGCTTGTTTATAATCACATGATAGGAGTCAGCGGGACCGTACACGGCAGGCAAAGCGCGATGGTCCAGGTGAGGAAATCTACGCTGAACATACGGGCGATGCAACGTGCCCATAAGATTACCCAAATGACAAAGAGGGATACAAAGGCCCACTGGAAATGCCAGGGCCAGGTTGCATCGCCTATAAATGCTGCACAGATTTCCCTGCTTGGAGCCTGGCGCTTTGCCCGCCGTGGTATCGATGGCGAGTGAAGCGCCCACATTTGGTGCAAGGACACCGTGCGGATCTGCTGCGAAAGATGGTCTAAACGCAGGCCTTCCGACAAATGGTGCTTCCTGAAATTCAGCACTGGCACAAGACATACCTCTACCAACGGCCGGCGACACCTCCTCCATCTCTAGAGCTCGGGTAGACAGAAGCCTCGCCGCGGTGGATCCCGGAGGAAGGTCGGCTTCCGAATGCACGAATCCGAGATACCCCGTGGCACGTCCTGCCCCTTCTCCTTCTCAAACTGCAAATTTTGCGAAGCTGCGTGGGGTGGCGTGGGCGTATCGATTACTTCGTCGAAGCTGCACAGTTGTCGCATTAGATGCCCTGCACTGCGTAGAACTGTGAACACGAAGGGTGGTAGACGCGAGATTCAGCCGCTAGATAGCGTGCCGATAGAAGTTGTGGAGAAGGACGCCTGGAAGGGGAAGAGCACGAGCCTCGTCGTCAGCCGGGACACAGCAGCACTTCGTACAAAGCATAGTAAATGAACGGGGTGTGTGTTGTGGAGACTCGAAGGCGTAAGAGAGCGATGCGTACCAATCGTCTATGTTCTCTTCGTCTTCGATTCAACGACTCAAGAGGCCACGGGAGGCAGTTCGCATGAGAAGAGGGTCCTGCTTCAAAGTCTTCGCACTGGAAGGCAACTCGAGTGTCAAAAGACGATGACGTGGGATCGCGTGCTCTGTCCGCCTGACGACGAGAGGGCCACGTCGTGTGAGTCTCGGGGACACGAGCAATAGGCAGCATCGCTGTCGAAGCCGTCTCCCTAGAACACGACAGCGTTTTGACCCCACGAGACGGTGCTGCACGACGGTCAGCCCAAGCTCGCGGCCACTTTCGAATGAAGAGATGACATACGACACATCCCGTATCCACTTACTTGCTCGTGTGCTGAGAATGGTTCTGTGGCATGCCTGCGAAGCTAAGCTGTGCCGCATGTCTCATGTCCGAGCGACGATCTGGGGTCGAAAGCTCCACGTAATGGGTGGAGTGCATTCGCGCGGCACACCGAACATACCAATGTGGTTGCTGTCGCCACAAATGAGAACCTATAGATAGCGTGTGGCCCTCGCTATTCGTGTAGGCCGCGGGAAACGGGAATAGTGAGGATAAGGGTCGGCGGCCTGAGGAACGATCACCAACCGTCTCCTGCATGTGACGTCCGAATTTGCCACGCAAAATGAACACCCAACTTGGCTGGGACAGAACCGTCTCCGAACTCCGTACTCCAACGGTGCTTGTGCTGAATTTGTCTGTGTTGCTCTCGGGTCCCCGGTCCTGCTCGCAGCTCCGAACCTTCATAACGAGCGGAGTATCAAGAACAAAAAATGACAGAACACGGACATGTTAAACATACATACGTTCTTCGGACAACGGATAGCGTCCCGGAATGAACAGACGGCGCGACTCCCACCGTGACATTTCTCCGTTAAATCACCATAAACGTAGTAGCTCGATTCGGCTCCTAGAAGAACCAGCTTGTCTGTAAGTCAGGGGGGGGCGTGTGTCCGGAGCAGGGGAGCGTGAGATGATTTACAGTCAGCTCCGGATGCCTCCTGACAGCATTTGCAGGCTTCGCCAAACGCCACCATGCCATTGCCCTCAATCGAAGCGTTGGCCCCACTCCGACTCCCAGTTATGCCGCCCCATAACTTCTACTGACAGCGATGTAGGAAGAGGATGGCACTCATGGAGACGAGGGTACAGAGACGTGCTGGAGCATCACCCAGGCTCTTCATGTGGAGCGGAAGCCTGACCGAAAGGACGGTATATGAACGGGAATAGTAGGTGCGCCCCGCAAGAATCAAGCCTACCTTGCCTTGCTCGCATCGGCTGAGCTGATAAGACTCGTCGTACGTGTACAGACAGCCGCAGCGACAGCAGGCGATGTCGAAGGGAACGAGATGATAACCAAGAGTGAAGCTGGTCGCCGGTGTGGGAGCCATTTGGGCGTCTATGAGGGTATTGTCGCAACAGCGGTTACAGTACTTACCGGCTCCACCAGGAAGCTGCGAGAATCGAGATCTCGCTGGCTGATGGACTATGCGCCCGGGGCAGCCTGGAGGGACGGACCGGGGCAGAAAACAATTGGTTATCATCGTCGCGGGGAAATTTTCACAAGCACAGGGGCTCTGATGGCGCATACGACTGGCCTGAATACCGCTGGGCTCTGGCCGACTCGACATGTGAGGACGTCGAGGATAGCCCAGCGGAGGAGGGACGGGCGGACGTGCCTGATTGGGAAAGCGGCGCGCCGGAGGGGACGGTCCGCTCGGTGGGTGGGCGGCGGTGATTGAGTCGGTCGGGTGTAGGCTGACGTCAAGGGGCGCAGGCTTGTTCTCGCCTTCGTGCTCCAAGTGCCGACCAGGCCGTTGGCACCTCGGGCCTCGGCAACGTTCCCAGAAGCTCGCGGTTCGGCCTGAAGGCTTCGGAGCGACGATGGGCACTGTTTGGCCATATTTCGTCCATTCCTCTCCATCGTGGCCTTTCCTCTTCGCTCGACACTCGTCCTGACCAATCGCATCACCTCAACAAGCTCATTCGCATCGACCTGGCCGAGACCCGAGGCTGAAAATCTTCGTCGTCGACTTAGCGATTATCGCACACGTTTGCTCTTCTCGAATCTGTTTCAGGTCCGCTTGTTCCGCAAGCCCCCAAGTAGTACCAGTATTTGTGCAAGGTGCGCACAGACCCGTTCATTCGACACTCTCGTCCACCCCCCTCCGCCTGCACAGGCTCGTACTGATGCCCCCGCCGAACCATGTTCCCTCCATAGCGAGCATCCTCATTTCCCCGGACCTCACTCCCCCGTCTTCGAATGAGACCGCTATGGATACGCCCCCGAACGTGAACGGTAGCGGCGGTTCGGACCCGGCCTCTGCCCAGCCCGACACTCGCCCGCCCGGTGGCACACGCCGGTCGGGCAACAAGACGCCACGCAGGGTCCAATGGATCTTTGAAGAGGGACAGGCCACGACGTCCCCGAGGGCTTTGGATGAACACGGTTTGGACGTACGTCTCCATCGTCCTCCTTTGTCTTGCCCTGCTGATGCTTTGTTGTTGTTCATTGTCTTTTAGCCCGAAGCGTTTGAGACCCTCACTCATGCGCTTGAACGCCATCGGTCCTCGTCAATCGACGGAGGGCATATCACACCGCCCTTATCCAACAGGCTCTCGACCGCCATGTCCCCAGGCACATCTCTGCCTTCTTCCCCCACCACGGAGGCCCCTTCGCTCCACAACGTGCCTGGCGAGGCGTTCATCGACGGGAACGAAACCGCCGGCCTCCCGGGACGCGACATCGAGCAGTACTCCCAAGCGCAGGCGCAGAAGGTCCTCCGCGCGCACAAGTATAACTTCTTCAAGTCCAGAGGCAAGCATCGCCACCGCCGCTCGGAGTCCCAGCCGGACGCGCGCGAGGAGTACGAGGACAAGGGGAAGAAGTCGCGCAGGGGCTTCTTCCGGGACCGCGGCACGTCGAGCGACGTCGAGAAGACCGCGGAGGCGCGTGGCGCGACGACACCGAGGACCTCTCAGCCGACGGGCGTGCTCTCCACGCTGCTGTCCATGTACGAGCACACGTCCGGCCTGACGTCGCGCTCGTCGTTCGACGACTCCCGCACGGCGTCCCTGTACAACGGGCCGTCCTCGGCGACGTCGTCTGCTATCGCCATGCCTCCGCCGCCCGCCCCCGCGCGCACCGAGGGCTACTTCCCCCCTCAACCTCAACCTCAAGCGAGCACGTCGACGGCGTCTCTGCGCCCGCCTAACCACCCGTGGACACGGGTCCCGTTCGGGAACGGCAGACCACCGAAGTCGCGCGGTGGCGCGGGCGTGTTTGGCCCTCTCATCGCTGGCACGGGCAACATCACTGGCGTCGCCGCGCCCGTGTCCGCCACCGTCGCGCCCGACCTCAAGCGGCCTGGCTATCATCTCTCCCGGTAAGCGTGCCGCTCCCTTCTCTTCTCTTCGCTTCCATCTCGACTCCGTCGTTGACCCGCGTCTGTCTGACAGGTACTCTCTTGACGAGGGCAAGGTGCCGCGGGTCGGCGCGGCTGGGGCTGGGGAGCGCAAGTCCTTGACACGCTCGCGCAGCGTGCACTCTCTTCGTTCGCCCGTGGCCTCGGGCCCGCCTACGCCCGGCAGCGAAGAGACGGTGTCGCCGCAGCACTCGACCGGGGGCTCCCAGTCGCCCACCGCCACGAACAAGCGGTGGAGCGGGGTGCTCAAGGACCTCCCGAAGTTCAGCGGCCGGTGGACGCCGAGCACGGTGCCGAGCACGCCTGCGACGGACGTCGGCGTGGACGAGTGGCACGAGAGCGCCGCCGAGGAGAAAAAGGAGAAGCGGCGGAAGCGCAAGAAGGCGGAGATATGGGTGAGCTTTCCTTCGACGACGCGCGCGCCTCCGGTGTCTCGAAAGGACTCGGGATCTGACGTCTCTTCGTTTGCGCGCAGATCACGCGGCACGTCGCGGAGATCGTGTGCAGGCAGGAGTTCATCCTGAAGCTCACGCGGGCGATGATGATGTTCGGCGGGCCCACGCACCGGCTGCAGGCGCAGATCAAGGCGACCGCGAAGGTGCTCGACATCGAGCTGTCGTGCATGTACCTCCCGGACATGATGCTCATCTCGTTCGACGACGCCGCGACGGGCACGAGCAACATCAAGTTCATCCGCCAGGGCAGCGCGCTCGATATCGGGAAGCTGCAGGAGGCGCACGAGCTGTATTGGAAGGTGTGTCTCGCTCGCCTGAGGGCCGACCAGTGACCTCTCGCTTATCGATGTCCTGCAGGTCATCCATGACGACATCTCGGTCAAGGATGCGTCCGTCGAGCTGGACGAGCTGATGCGCCGCCGGCCTTTGTACAGGAACTGGCAGATCGTGCTTATCGGTGGCGCGTGCTCGGCCTCTATATGCAGCGTCAGCTTCAACGGCTCGTTCATCGACTCCTTGGTGTCGTTCCCCCTCGGCTGTCTCCTCATCTTGATCCAATTCTTCGCCGCTCGTAACGAGCTGTACTCCAATATCTTTGAGTGAGCAGATCTCCGTCGTCGTCTGTGTAACAATGGTTGCTGAACCATCGTCTCTAGGATCACTGTCGCCACGTTCTTCAGCTTCATCGCCGCCGCTCTGTCCTCTCTGCCGTTCTTCTGCTACTCCGCGATTGCATCGAGCTCCGTCGTACTCATCCTCCCCGGCTTCATCGTCCTCTGCGGGAGCCTGGAGCTTTCGTCGCGCAACATCGTCTCGGGCGCTGTGCGCGTTTGCTTTGCCTGCATCTATTCATTGTTCTTGGGGTTCGGGCTTGCGATCGGCGCCACCGCATACTCGAAACTCACGAACCGTACTATCGCCGGCTCGGACGACCTCACGTGCGGCTTAAGCCACGATCCTAATGGACCGTGGTGGCAGCGCACGCCGTCTCTGTGGTGGGGTGAGTATCCGCATATGGATGTGCGATGATGATCAGCGACTGACGGCAGCGGTTGTTGCGCAGCGTTCTTGACCGTCCCTGCATACTCGCTGTTCTTAAGCTTGAGGCAGCACACCCCGTGGAACCGCCGGGAACTGGTTCGTCGCAATGTGGCTTGATCTCGCGTTTTCCGTGCATTGACCGTGGCCGCGCTCCTGCAGTACCTCCTCGTTGTGATCTCCTGCATCGGGTGGGTGACGAACCACTTCACCGGGACGCGCTTCCGGAACCGGAACGACATCTCGGCCGCGGTGGGCGCGCTGGCCGTCGGCCTCGTCTCGAACCTGTACGGCCGGTTCTTCTACGGCAGCGCCTTCGTCGTAATGGTAAGCATGCCGTACGCATCTCGCCTGGTGCACGACTCACGCCGACGTCTTTTGCGTAGATCACGGGCATCCTGTTCCAGCTGCCGTCGGGGCTCGCGAACGGCGGGCTGTTCACGTTCGTGCAGCAGCAGACGAACGGGTCGTCCACGAACGAGTCGTACCTCTCCGGGTTCCAGACGGCGCTCCAGCTCATCTCGGTGTCGATCGGGCTGACCGTCGGCCTGGGCATCTCGCTCGTGCTCGTGCACCCCATCCCGTCGAGGCGGCGCGCCGCCGGTCTGTTCACGCTGTGAGCTGGCCTGCGCGCGTGCCGGTTTCTTTCTTTCTCCTCATCCTCATCCATCCGCGTTCATGGACATAAGTTGGTAACTGGTCTCCTGGTGGGGCAGGGAGCGCGGCGGATGCTCGCCGCCCGTAGTTCCGCTTCACGTCCACTCATTCATCTCATCTAATCTCCAACTCTCCTCTGCAGTACTCACGACGGACATGAGTACACGAGTACCTCCCGTTCTCCTCGGTCACAGTCACACATAGATATTTTGCTTCTCATGCGCACTCGGTTTCACGATCGGCACGACGGACCCACGATTTAAACATTGCACTTCATGATAGATAGATAGCTCGATAGACAGATACGTAGATAAACAGAGAATCCCGCTTTCCAGTTGCTTGTACAAAACCGCTCCCCGCCGCTCGGGTCGGGCGGCGCCTCGCTGTTCACGTTCGTGCTATACATAGATGACGTCTGCTTCGGGCTCCCCAGGTGTATCATAGGTTATATCGTTATTCCACCTTCGTCACGCAGAACCCACAGTGGACCGTGCAGAAGCATACGCGGTGGCTCAGGTCTGCTCGCAGGCATGTGAGTATGCGCGATTGCGGGGGGACCGCCACACATGGAACGGTGCCTCACTCGCCAACGGTACCGGACGTCCTGCCATATGCATAGATTGGATCCCGAGGCACACCGCAGCGACTCCATTGCAGTGTAGCGCTGGCGTCCCGTGTCGTGTCCAGCATGTCCGGATTCACGTCGCAGCATCCACGGGGGGATTATATGTGTATCGCCCAACGATTCTTGAGCGGCGTCTCCGGTAGGCATATTGAGATTTTACGTGTACGCACCAGCAGCATGGTTCAGTAGAGCGGGGAGGTGATCCCCGATTAGGGCAGAAAGAAGCCGGTCCCCTCGTCAGCGAGACATCGCATGCTGGCACTATCCACAACGGGTTTACGCGGAAGTAGTGCTCGTGCAGACCGAAAGGCGGTTCGAGGTCAGATCGAACCTAGCCTTCGCCTTGGGTCCGAAATGAGCGTCAGGATGGCACGCGGAGCGTTATGGCTGCCTGAAGATGCCTGCTGCATAGATTGCAACACAGTCTTCGCACGAGGCACAAAGGGTCCCAGAGAGGGATGGACGACGATGGTGGTACCTGGGCGAAGGGTGGGTGCACCCTGCCTAGCCATCGCCTACTGACATGCTTGACGCAAGTCTTGGTGGCTGGGCCCCTGATGACCTATACGCGAATGAATAGATGGTGCTTGAGGTTGAAGCCGAGGACGGCATCCGTGTCGTAGATCTTCGGGCAAGGACTGGTAACAAAGCAAGGATGAGACTCGGGCATCGTGTGTGCGGAAGAAGCTGGAGGCAGATCCGCCACGGGATCCATCGCAGGTTATCTTTTGGGATGAGCATCCGTCAGGTATCCAGGAGAAAGCGGGCTCGCGAGGGTGAGCAACGGTATGCGTAGCCTGATCGTCATGACCTTCTGGAGTCCCTTCGGCCGAGGAACCCGTGCGCCTTTCACGTCGGGGTAAAGGAATTCGCCCAGCACTGCTGGCAATACCCATTGCGTACTTGACCCGCCAGGCGCGCAATGTGGTCATGCCTGCGTTCATATGGGGCAGCGTTAGCTATCGATGCCGTCAGCTGGAGAGAAGTAATACCGGAGACAGACCTCTTCTCTCCCCACTCTAATACGAACGCGTCAAGTAGTCAGTGCAGCTCGCCGCTCAGCCCGATCATGAGACTAGTCAGCGCCGGACCGTGGGCTCTGGGCAATACGCACTCGTCGTTCACACGTCGTCCTGCGAAACGCGACGGAAAGATCGCACGGTGTGCAACCACAGCCATGGAACAAGGCACCATGCATGACATTGGTGTTGTGATTCGCGCGCACAGGCCATTTACAGGCTGGCTCTCGCCGAATGGGAGAAGTGGAAATGCATCGCGCGCGGCCTCGACTGTTGGCACCACGTCCGGTATCGGGAGGCTCCCACTGTCCGTGCGGGTATTCGCACGGGACCGCGACGCCGCAGGGCGTATGAGAACGACACGTTGCCCGGTTCGCTGTTCTTGGCGCGCCCGACCTGGGCTGTCCGACGGCGACATCGACTGCGAACCAGACCGGTTTCCGTGCGAGACGGCAGCGACGCTGGAATGAATGTGGTGGGGCGTGGCACGAAACCGCATCGGAGTCGTCGGGCGAAATGCGGACGGAAGATAGACGCCCATGGTGGTTCGACGGGGATCTGAGCCAATCGGCAGCAAGATTATCTGATATGATTGAGGCATAATTATCTGATATGATTGAGGCATAATTATCTGATAAGAATTTCTAAGACGAGGCAGCTTCCGTTATAACGCTTCCTCTCGGATAGACTGCGCCTGGCCCACCTCCTCTTACTCTACCTTTACCGCTCTAATACGTACAATGTCCTCCTCCCCCTCCAGGACCGTCGCCATCATCGGTGCCAGCTACGGCGGCGCACGCGTAGCCCACCTCCTCGCCCAAGGCCTCCCGGAACGATGGCGGGTCGTCCTTATCGACAGGAACAGCCACATGAACCACCTCTACGTCCTCCCCCGGTACTCAGTCCTCCCCGGCCACGAGCACAAGGCCTTCATCCCGTACAAGAACGTTTTCCTGCCCCCGCCCGCCTTCGACGCTCCTTCCACCTCATCCCCTCCGTCCCCTATCGGCAGCTCTCCCCACGTCTTCCTCCACGCCGCCGTCACCTCGCTCTCCGAACACTCGCTCGTCCTCGACAGGGCATTTCCCGAACACGGCGTCGCGGAATCGGACCGTACCCTCCACTTTGACTTCCTCGTCTACGCACTCGGCAGCCACCTTCCCGCCCCTATCAATCTCTGGGGCCCCGTCGCGGACGAGGACGTCGAGAAGGCGGACGTGCTCGACGTCTCGCGCGGCACGAAGGAAGGCGGCGTCGTATGGCTGAAGAGGTTCCAGAAGCGCGTAGAGCGCGCCTCGAGCGTCCTCGTCGTCGGAGGCGGCGCCCTCGGTATCCGTGAGTGTCATTCCACCTTCTCTTGCTCTTGCCGCGAAGAGCGCCGTCGCCATCCGAATACATACCTCTCGCTCGCGACGATCTCATTTGGACATCGCGCACAGCGGGTGTTACTACATTGTTCCGCCCGCAAGAGGTGATCTACAAAAATTGGTCATCTCCGTCTAGGGAACGTGTCTCTGTCCTCTTTGGCCTTTGGCCTTTTCATTTATGGTAAGCTCAAATGCAGAAAGGGAAAGACATGCGACACCACGACCGCGTCCGGACGCTTCCTAATCTCCTAGGAGTAGGCTACTTCAGGGAGGATGGGGTGCAATTCTCTTCCGCTCGCAAGTACCTTCACGACTCTTCGGTATGCGAGTCTCCGGAAAACTCTTTAGGCAATAAAATGGCCTTCACCCTTCAGCTGAAGAAGATAGGGGGTATAAAGCCATTATCTCAGGCTCGAGCTGCCTCAGCGAAATGCAAGTTTAGACACTTTGCTTAGGGCATGCGATCGTTCGCCAGATATAGCATTCCGTCACTCACCGCGCACAATCTGTGGCTGACCACTTTCGTTGATAGAGTTCGCATCTGACATCGCGGAGATACACCCGGCGACCCGCGTGACCCTCTTGCACTCGCGGGCCCGCCTGCTGCCGCGCTTCGACGAGGGCATGCACACCGAGAGTACGCACCTCCACGTTCATGGTGTGCAGCGTGTACACCGCCGCTGACCCCTTATCCCTTCCGCTCTCGCGCAGTCCTCTCGACGCTCGCGACGCTCAACGTCTGCACCATCCTCGGCGACCGCCTCGACCTCTCCTCGCTCCAGCAGAAGCGCACGCAGGACGGCGAGCGCGTCGTGCGCACCCAGAGCGGCCGTGAAATCCGCGCCGAGCTCGTCGTACGTTGGCCAATCTACTTCCCGTGTCAGCCCCCAAGCTCATGAATGAACCGCACAGCTCCTGTGCACGGGACAGACGCCGAACACGGCCCTGCTGCGCGAGGCGTTCCCGGAGTCCGTGATCCCCGACGGACCGGACAGGGGCATGGCGCGCGTGCGGCGCACGCTCCAGCTCGCGAAGCCGGCGCCCATCGACGCGCTGCCGTCCGTCCTGCGTCATCTGTCGCTCGCGGACCTCGACCACCACGACGCGCTCCCGCCGACATGTCCCGAGGTGCTCCCGCCGCCTCCCGCCGCCCCTACCCCTGCCCCAGACGACGACGGGGCTAGCGAGATAGAGGAGGACCCGGCGACGCGCGTCGCCGCGGAGCACGTCTTCGCGATCGGGGACGCGGCGGACGCGTTCGGCGCGGTGAACGCGGGCCACAACGCGTTCTTCCAGGGCGAGGTCGCCGCGCGGAACGTCCTCCGGCTCGTGCGGCGCAGGGAGGGCCTCGCGGCGGCGTCGGAGGACCGGACGCTCGAGAGGTACGCGCCGGGCCCGCCCGCGATCAAGGTCTCGCTCGGTCTGGTGAGTGCCCCCTTCTGCGCTCTGCGTACTGCGTCTTGCGCACGGAGAGAGGAGAGATGCTGATGCTTATGGGGTGTTGGCGCGGTAGAACAAGAGCGTGTACCAGTTCCAGGGCGTGATCGGCACGAAGGAGCAGGAGCCGCCGGACCTCGACGTGCACCTCATCTGGCGGTACTATGGGTACCACGTCTCGCGCGAGGACCTCGAGGCCGACTTCGAGGCGTCTGCACCCGCGGACGCTAAGTAGCTGTGGGGGAGACGCCGATCCGGAGCTTGAGTTGGGACCGTGGACGGAGGTGGAGTGTGGGGTTTCGGAATGGAAGGAGGGAATGGTTGGTCGTGTACTTGAAAGATAGACTTGCCACCAGTGTACGGAAATTCAAGTTCCGAGTTGTTCCTCGATGCCGGTTGGCTACATAGCGTCTGCATGAAGTGCCTGCCCACCTTGAGAAATCGGGATGGGATTCCCCTTCGGGGGTATCGACCCGTGGCACAATTGTGTCCCATCGTGAATCCCATCGTAATCAAACTCACTGTGGGACCATTACCTGGTCACAGGTTTCCCGTCACAATCCCCTTTAGAACCTTGATAAAACCGCATACTGAAACATTCGTAGCAACACGCACCCTGAGCAACCTCTGTTCCGGTGTATCCACGAGTTGGGCTGAGATCCTACACCGCGGACACACCTTCTCGCGTACCGTGTTCGGTGGTAAGCACTCAGCCGCACACCCAGCTATTCAATCATGATGATAAACTTATCAATCGCTTGTAGCTCTACAGATCCCCAGCACCTGAAAGTCGACTAGCTGTAGACGAGGCAAGCACGGCTGTATCCGTACGTACTCCAGCACATCAAGTCACCCGCACCGCAGTCATCTCGACGGTGGCCTGCACAGAAGCACCCTCACCCAACGATACAACTGATCCGGCCACCGATGTAGACCATTTCACCCTGCCCGGCCCAACATACTTGCAACGAAGTCTGGTGTCCCCTCCGAGAGTAGCTTGATACGAGATCGATTCGATGTACACGATGGCGACAGCGTACTCTCGAATCGGCACTAGAGCCTCCGGCTTACAGTTCGTTAAGAACCCGTTGAAGATGACTTCGGAGTTGACACGAGGCGACAGCTCGAGCTCGCAGTAGGCGGTGCCATTCGCGTCGAAGACCTGGGGGAATTCTTCTCCTGAGTCACGCTCTCCAGAACGCGCTTCCTGGAAGGTCGATTCGACGGTATCGACGACTCGAAGCATCCCGCAGACCTGCCCCACCGTACTGGGGAAGCGCACCACCGTCACGTCACTCAGAAGCCCTTCCTCGGTGCAGATCGCGACGTCGTCCCGTTCTCCAGGCCAGTACACCGCCGTGAGCGATGCAGGCGCCCAGGTGAAGTTCGGTATCGAGAGCCGTTTGGCGGACCATCCGAACAAGAAGAGGTTCCGGGGCACTTCCCGGACCTCCAGAAGGAGCGCTCTCATCCTCTCCTCTCCATTTCGGATCTCTGCGAGCGGTGCTGCATCGATCCCAAGCAGCCCCGCGATTGCCAGAGGCTCGTCTTCGGGGCAGGTGACGGAGCGCAACCGCATGAGCCGGATGAGGTCGTTCAGACTGCAGCGTGGTCGCTGCGACAGGCGGCGCTGGAACTTGGAATCGCCGTCGTAGCGACGATATCGGAGGGTGGGGATGAGACAGGAGGTGATGAAAGACGCGTCGCCGTCGAAGTGCGAACAGTCGATGAAGCCGTCCGCAACTTCGAAGTAGAGCTCGCGGGCAAGCACTCCTTCCTGAAGCGTCCAGATGCGCTGCGCCCAGCCCGACGTCGCGATCCTCAGCAAGCACTCCTCGACAGGCTTCGCCAGCGAGCACTGCGTACGGACGCCGCCATCGACGACAAGGACTTTGTCTGCCCCAGCGTAGATTCGCGCGAGGAGCCTGATCGCGCGTTGCCAGGTTGGTCTCTGCGTCTTCGGCGACGGGACGCACAGTCCATCGTGCCAGAACGCGCCATCCGGGACGAGCTTCCGGACGAGAGCGTCGAGTCGCGCGACTTGACACAGGGGGAGCCCGTGCTCGGTCGAGCTGCCTAAGCCGTCCGCCCATACGTGGGAAATTGCGACATAAGGGCCCTTCGATGCAGGGCGCACGGTGAGTCCGTTTCCGTCGAAAATGACTGCAGGCACGTCATCTTCTGAGTACGACGTGCGCACGGCGTCCATGGAGGGCTTGACGAGGGCACATGTGCACCCGGGTGCGACATGGGGAATATTCTTGGGGTCACGATCCATATTGATAATTCCCGTCCGCGTAGCGACCTTGTTCAGGGTAGGTTGGCAGGAAGTCGCGTAGGCAATGAAGGGTATGCCCGCATCGAGGACCCGTTCCATCTCATCGGCCATCCAACTTCCCCAGCTGCTTTCGAGTCGCCGACGGACGACATAGTACAGATCCTCCATGACCCTAGTGTTGTCGAGCCAGCCAAACGCTTTGTCGTCGCCATAGGCCACGCTCGCGCATTTAGATACGCATATCAAGAACGCCCCCAGTGAATACAAAACCTCGTCGTCTAGGGGACATACCTGTTGGGCAGCGTCGTCGAACGCCTGGATCTCTCTCAACAGGACACTCTTCGCTCTTCGGCCATGTTCAAGATGCACTGGATCGAGGGCAAGGTGCTCCCTTTCGAGTAGCAGCCCACGGGCCCAGGGAATGAGAAGCCGGGCGAGGTTGTCTCCGGAGATGATCTTCCTCTCGGCCTCGTCTCGCCGTTCCAGATGGTCCATTGAAACTTCCATGTCCATGACACCTTCGATCAGTGTGCGAACGAACTCCGCTGATCGTATGCAAGGTCGCGAGCTCGAGTCGGAGCTGTCCGTCCCACTCGGTTCATCGGATTCTGTCTCGCTCGGGTCGTCAGATTCTGTTTCGTTCGGCTCGTCGCTGCTTGTAGAGGGTGAAGAGGGATATGCATAAATCTCCACACAGGGTATGTCGAGGAAATAGATGAACTGGGACCCCACCCAGCGCAGCTGCTCAACATCGGCGGTTCCGTTTGGCGTGGCTCCCGTACTAGCTGACACTATATGCGGGGTTGGTAAGTTTCACTAATGCGGGCTGCCTCGGGAACGGTCCTGTCTGCTCACCGATCAGTGTCCCTCGGGCGTCGTCATTGGTAACTTGGAGCGACGTTGTTGAGGCTGCGGCGGTCTCTGTAGCCATGATGAGGGACGGTTGCTACCAAAACGAGTCAACGTCCTGGGGACAAGTCAGTATGTGCGGACACATCGCTACGTTTCATCGCTCACCTTCTCGAAAAGAAATGATGTGGATATGCCTCAGAATGCGATGACCTTCGCCTCTTATGAGCAATTGCCCCAGGCACCATCCACCAACCGTGCGGTACCGAGACAGATGCCACCGAGAGGTAGATAGACTTGTGTTCCAACCCGGAAGATAGCAGACCCGGTTCATGGACGCCAAAGACCCTATAAAAGTCCGTCCCTCTTGGTATGTAAGCGCAATACCTGCTGGCCTACCTCTCCAGCTATTGTGCACTCACCTGTACATATCCCTTCTCTTCTTCATCCGACGCGGAGGCCGGTTCTGGCACCCCATTCATCAGAGTAGCACCTCAAGGGACACAGCTGCCAACGCATCTAGCGAATACGGGTTCTCCGATGCCCTGGCTGCTGAATCAGATTATTTGCAATTGACCCCACTCCGGTGAGAGACTCACCGACGACTCTGACAAGGAACGGGCCTTCGAAGCGCATATCTCAATTACGACGGAGCCGCTCTACTGTCAACGTCTACCACATGACGTATGACAATTGGACGTGACAGTTCGACGTACCTTGCCAGCAGGTTGAGCGCGCATAACGCGCAGACTCAAGGTTGATTGTCATGACCCGAGGTGGTCTCGCCCTTGGGCCTTTGAAAGAATTGACATGACATCGGAGCAGAAAAGGTGTATTCCCCTACGGTGTACAGGAACTTCGGCCGCGGGTCCAGTAGTTTCCAAAGGTCGAGCCGTTACGACCATCTTACGAGCGCAGAGGATAGCTTCTTTCAGTGGTGGATTAAGCCACTTTTGACGGCAATAGGTCACTCTGCACAACATCATCCACACAAGGCGGGAGGAGGAAGATGCTCGAGGTGCTGCCACAAGGATCGCGCGAAGACCCGGACATGTCCGATCGGAAATCACAGTACTTCTCTGCTAAAAGCATCATGAATGCCGGTTGTGGATATAGTCAGTGGTGTCACCCGATGAGCGACGACATTCCCTCGAATGCTACAGATGATCAGTGCGCGAGACAAGTATATGTCACTGAAGCGCCTATGTTGCGCGTTGCTTGAGCTGTTAGGGGTGGTTTTATGTCCTGAAATACGCAAGCCCTGTTGGCACACACGTAAAGGAAAACAACAGCCTTGAGGCACGTACTTACATTTATAGTGGGGCACGACAGAGCGATATTCCTCGGGCCTGCCACCGTAGGGGTAGCATCGGAGTCCCCGAATTATCCCGTTGCCTGTCGTGAGTGGATTGGCCAGGTTATGCAGTATGGAACTGACCGTGCGGACTGCCCGTAATTCTGATTCTCGCATCGAGCGTGGTCTTGACGTTCTTCTCCGGAGCTGTGGCTAGAGGATCGTTGTCTTGCCCTAGTTTCACGACCGTCGCATTGCGGGGCATAAGATATCGGGTACTGCGATGACCATCGCCAATTAGTTTTCAGAGATAGGACAGGCACCATCTATCAACGTGCCTCAGGTGACATGTCAATGTGGGGCGGCTGGACATGGTGCGGACAATCCCAATAGACTGTAACGGATTCTACACACAATGGACACCCACTATTTTTGGCATGAATGGTGGCGGTTGGATATCGTCCTAGTACATATCTGAAGTGGGCTTCCCTTGGCGTATCAGCGAATCCTGTTTACCCGCTTCTCACATGCACCACATTGTACTCACCTGCTCGTTTCTCCTGTGGATGTTGCCATATCGCAAAGCTGCACGCTGACTGGGATTGTGGCACCGAGGCGCCCCGTACTGCTCCGAACTGAGCTGCTACGTCGTTCGGATGTTGAAGGTGCTTCAAGTGGGGACCGCAGGAGAGGTTTGGCGCTCCTGGTAGATCTACGCTCCGGGTAGTGCCGCGTGCTACAGCGCCAGTAGGCACCTTGCTTGACTAGGCATCGAGATATTTATGTAACGGCCACATTACTGTGCGCATCTGCGCATGCACTCCTCGATGGTATCCTCCGTATATCATCGAGGTAGCAGGCATGACACAATGTTGGATCAATACTACCCACATGTCAGAAGTCGATAGCACTGCAAGACACTGCTGCTGAGTGCATACATGCGTCGAATACAGCTATACATTGGGTCAGCACACGTGCGAACGAAGTGCTATATCGTATCCCGAAGTCAGCGTATTGATTGACAAGAACGCTAAGGGATGGTAGTGGGTTAGCTTACCGCCTTCGCACCGCACGATGTCTGCGGGAGGTTGCATGACTATACCCTTGCAAGTTGTGGGGTAGATGTATCCCTCGACTACCATTTTGCTGGGTATCTGGTCCCTAACATCGGAGCCACATGATGTCTTCCGTCAACGGCTTACAAACATGACCATGCTCGCGATGTTTTCGATCTCATGAGAAACCTGTCAATGCGAAGCTCAGTGAGTACACGGTGTGTACGAACTTGAAGTTGCGACGCGGAGCTGGCCAACATGCATAATGAGCGCTCAGTAGGCTTCCCGGGCGGCGGCACTCCTTTCAACCTTGCACCGCTCTCTGCAGCTTCGACCTGTCTGCTGGGCTAGGGCTTAGGATCTGTTACGGTGATGCCAGTAATATTTGGCACAGCTCCGTCTTCGTCTGGTCTCAGCTTACCTGAACTACGCTCGCATGCGGTGAGAACGCCGTTTACTGAATAGCCTCGTGGAGACGAAGCGTCAATATCTGCTCGTGCTACACACGTGTTGGGGGGTTCTGTGAAGGCTAATGCCACAGTCAGCGACCTTGGGCGACTCCACCGGTTGGTCCTCGCGAAATCCTCCTTCCGCGGTCCACGCTATCCAGGAATGCACACACAATTGTCGCAACCGAGTCGGGAACGCCGTGCTGGGATAAAGAGCCGGCAATCACTTCTTCTATCCTCATAAAAGTCCACCCTTGTCTTCATGCGAATCCTACACGCATGCCCCTTCATCCTCCCACAAACGCATATCTCCCGGAGCACAACAACGTTGTGCTCACGAAGGAGCTCCTCTTGACCGCACTCAATGACCTGTCCCTCCGTCTAGCAGCCTACTTCCCGTCTACCGTGCGCCTCGTAGTGCACGGCGGCGCCGTCATGGTCCTCCACCCTCTCCTGGCCTGCCGGGAGTCCACTCGCGACGTGGACTACATCCACCGCTCCTTCGAGGCAGAATGGATCGCTCGTGGCGTCACGGACGCCGGCGCGCGGCTGCTCACCTGCATCAAGGCCACCGCCCGCCAGTACAACCTGGGCGCAGATTGGATGAACGCATGCGCGGACAGGGCACTGCCCGTGTCCCTAGAGTAAGCGTCCTAGCCGATCGCAGTAATAGTGGCCACTCGTCGACACCGCTCACCGCCTCCGCCTCACACAGCATCTACGGCCGGCCGCAGGACCCCATCTCCTGCGACGCGCTGTCCGCGACCAACGTCAGCCTCAACACCATCTACACCTCGCCCGGGCTGGTCCTCGTCGGGGTTGGCTGGGCCTGGGCGGTGGCGCTCAAGCTCGTGCGGTACGACAAGCACGACCCGCACGACGTCGCGAGCATACTGCGGCTCGGCTGCCGTCAGCGCAACGTCCAGTGGACGCGCACCTTGCTTGAGGCGTGGCTGGTGTCGATCTGCGGGGCGATGGGCTACGCTGCATACTCGCCCTGGCAGATGGAAGCCACTCGGCAGAAGATGCGCCATGCGATTTCCCTTGCCCATTCTCAGGACGTCGCTCCCCATGACCCTGGTCTCCAAGCTGTGCGAATGTACTGAACCCTGTGACGGGTGTATGTGTATCCTGGCTCGATTGTCTTACTCTAGAGGACGCTTGCGCGCTCATGTCTGTTGCACTAATTGTCTATCGTCCTGTAAACCATTACTCAATTGTTATGCCGAACTTGGCTTCGGAAGTTCCTGGATACCCGTCTATTCTCATACGTCAAGCCATGCTTCTATAGTGCACAACAGCGTCTCGGCGGCTGATGCACGAAACAAACAGAAAATCAGAGGATGACGTGAGGCTCTTCCAGGTTCCTGGGACTAGAAGGATCGTGAATAGACGTGCATGTCAATAATAGCCATACCCGAAATGCGTATACTCAGCTCTCTGCACGAAGAGTGATGCGTTCTAGCCGATGAAGGAGGATGCAGTGCATCGAGATTCGAAAGTCGTCTACACTACTACGTCTTACAACCGTGTATCTACTACTGACCGACTGGCATGCCCCAAAGCGTCACACATCCGCCGTAGGCACGATGTGCCGCAAATGTGCAGGGACAAGCTGCGGGGGCAGCTTCATGATCTGATCCAGCGGCGCCCTCTTGGCGAGCGCAAGGAGGTTCAGCCGCAGCTTCTTCATGACCGGATCCTCGACGTCCCCCATGGCCACGCCCTCGCTCGCACTGGGCGCAGCGGAGGAATCATCGCCGCTTTCGGTCTTCATGACGACATCGCCGTCCGCGTCTTCCCCCTTCGGCTGGGCTTCTTCCACCGCCCCGTCCCCCTTCCGCTCTGCGAGCGCCTCGGGTGCCGCCTGCGCGGGCTGTCCACCCACAAGCTTAGCGATCTCGTCCGCCGCAGCGTCCAACGCGTACGCCAACATGCCCGCATCCTCCACCGCACCGGAGGTCGCCGCGCCCGCAGCAGCAGCCCCAGCCGCGGTCCCGGTCCCAGCCACAGTCCCGCCCACGTTCTCCCATGCACCCGCCTGCGCCTCGCGGTGCTCGGCAATCGCCCACTGCAGGTACGCCGCGGCGTTCTTCTCGGGGTCGCGCGCGAGCGCCTCGTCCATCTCGCGCCGCCGCTTCTCGCGGTACGCGCGCCCGGCCCAGACGTCCTCGGCGTGGAAGAGCTCGTCTGGGGAGCGGATGAGCGCGGGCAGGTCGATCTTGTCCTCTTGCATCGAGCGGAGCGTCTCCAGCGCACGCGCCGCGGCGGGGTAGGCGTGTAGCGATAGGTCGATTTGGCGCCGGATTGGATCGGAGGGCGTAGAGTCGGGATCGGGGAGCGCGGTCGAGGTGAACGGCGGTGTGTGGGGAGGAGTGAGCGGGAGGCTGTGGAGGATCCGTGAGGCGTCGCGGAGAACACCGTGTCGCCAGCCTGTGAGAGGATCGAGAACGTTTTCTTCAACCCATCGCGCGACAGGCATCCCGAGCGCGCCGAACGTTGGAGGCTCCCCATTGCGTACCTAGATGCGACATAAACAGACTGACCCACAATCAGCAATTCCCGAGTTACACTCACCACAGGTGCCGAGGGCGTCACGAACTCGGCCAGACTCCTCGCGTACGCCAGTCCGTCCACCCCGCCGTAGACGACGTCCCTGATGTACGCTTCAGCTTCGGCCGCCTTCCCCCTCCAGAAGCTGTCCTCGTCCACGCTCGGCTTCTGATCCGTCGAGTGCGCCTCAGTGCTTGGCACAGAGGGTGTACTGTACAGGCTCCGTCGCAAGACATCGAAAAGCCTCGCCTCCGAACCGAGGTCCGCGCCCACGTCCTGCAACCTGTTCTCTTGGGCGAGCACGCTTGGGAGAGTGGCATACGTCCCGAAGTCGGTCGCGACCGGTTCTCGTGGGGTTTTCCACACTGGCACAACGTCCTCGTCTCCTGTGTCTTTGATCCGAACACGCGTCGGCCCGCTCCGGTTGACGATCCAATGTCGTCGTTTGGCCGGCTTTGCGCTCTTGATACGTCTCAGCGTAGATGATGTCGAAGTCGATGTGGATGGTTCCGGTTCCGGTTCTGGGATGTCCTGAGACGGGATGATGTTGACGGGGGCAGGGTATTGGGACTGTGCGGGTTCTTCCGGCTCCGCTGGAGGATACAGGGGAACGAGAAGGGGGCGGGATGGCGGGTCGGGGACCAAGGCCGAAAGCACGGAGAAGGGGTCTTCCACTAAGGGCATGGGCTCAGAATCTTGGCCAAGGGATGAGATGAGGAAACTGCACTCACTCTCAGGATAGTCTAAACTTCCGTCCGGAGCTATGGGCGGGCCACCTCTCTCCATTCGAATACGCTCCTTTTTCGTACGATAGCGTTTCCCTATGTGAAGTGAACAGTCAGGCTCAGCAAAGGGTATTGACCGGGCAACGTACCTTTGAGCTTCAACGCCAGCATCAGTTCGGCCTCGTCCGATCCAGGTGGAAACGCCCCCAGACCATCCTTCGCACCAGGCAACCCGCCATCGGGCTCTAAGCTCTCCGACAATGTTCCCGGTGGTTTCTTTCCTTTCGTTTTCTTCCCTCCTCCTACCTGCACAGACGGAGTCCCCGCACGACTCTCATCCACATCCATCGGGGTGCCCTGTATTCTGTCTGCGGAGGTGCCCGCAACGCCATTTGCATCGTCTTGGTCGACGGTGACGAGCTCATCGTCCTTCTCGACGTCTATGTTCCAGTCCGTCTCATACTCTATGACGGTGGCGGCGGCCTTTGTGATCTGGTCCAGGGCGTAGCTTTCTATTCGCTCCGCTTCGGTGTAGTAGATCGACCCGAGAGGGTTGAATGTCTTCGCATTCGTGGTGACTAGTCTGACATCGGACTACGACAGAGAGGTCAGCACTAAGACTACCGGGAAGGGGATACGAAAGTGGGAGTTCCGTTCGCAAGTCAGGTGATGGATGTGGTCGGAAGAACGGAGTGTCTTCAGTAGAGGAGCGCGGTGCATCTGCATGATAGATTGGCGACGAAAACGATGCAGGCGCAGAGCTTCGCCTCCAGCCCGACGGGTTGGGGTGCGTAGCTCGGTGCGACAGAGACAGAGTCCCTTGATGCCGAGGACAGGTGGGTAGGAAGAGGAGGGACTTATGGGTAGGAAGCCGAAACGTACCGCGAACTCCTCCAGTGACCGGTATCTCCCCTTCTCCACCTTCGTGGATATAGTCCCAAAATCCATCGGCTTCGAGACAACATCGCTATAGCCCGGGACTTGTGTAGGGTCGACTGGCTGTAGGAAGAAGGCGTAGTCATCTTTCCTGCGGCGCAGACGCGAATCAATACGATAGGGGACACATGGCATACACAACAGAAGCACTCACTTCTTGATCTGCACGATAAGCTTCGACAAGACCTCCCTCAGTGGCTTGAGCTTGATCGGTCGAGGCTGTTTCTTCACGGGTTCCTCGTATGTGAGCTTGATCTTTTTCTTGCTCTTCTGGGCCTTGAGAGCGCTGAGCGGTGGCAGGACAAACGTAAGACCAGTCGAGGACTTGGATGCATGCTGCGAGCTCTCTGCGTGGTCGTCGTGTGTGGCGAAGGAGGTCGAGCTCATTTCTCACCTGCAGCAGTCGTTGAGGTTTGCGGTTCGGCGTAGCGGTCGCTTCCCGGCCGTGATTGGCTCACAATGGGTCCGTGAACCGGCCGGACCTCCGGAGGAAAAACGTGGGAATGTTCGGCGGAGACGGAGAGAGTCTGGCCGGTGGCGTGGCAGGCCTTGCACTGCCCACAGCCCGCAGCCCGCGTGGCAGGACGAAAGGCACTTCAATTACGTCATGGGTGCACTTGAGAAGCATGGCGCTGCGGCCTGCGGTTTCTCTAAGTACTCGTCCTGTTTCCCTCAAGCTCATCCAACTCGTTCCCGCACCCCTCCAGGACCGTTTTCCCCCTTGCCAAGTGGCTTTCTTTGCGTCCTCCAACAAGGGTGAGTATGATTGTCATATTTTGTCGAGGAAAGACAACGAGCTGCAGGTTGTGAGGGCTCGAAGCCGCGAACTCGAAGGCCGCCGAAGTGCGGAGCGAGAACGTGTCCGTGACGCAGATGCAGATCACGAAACTGTTTCTGTATTATGTTGTCATGGGCACTATCCTGCATATAGTCGTGACATTCCGAAGGGCCTCACCACACTTTGCTGAAGTCAAAGAGTGACCTGAGTGAGGCTACGATATACCACCATAATACGTTCCATAACCCTGAACATATGAAGCTGACCTACGCTCGGCAGATTTTTCGTTGAACTCAAATGTCTATCACGTCCCAACCCTTCGCGACCAATGCTCCCGTTGTAGCATTCCACGACCGCAACAACGAGAAGGCGTGCTCACACGAGGACCACGGCCACCAGTATGCGCAACTTCACGACTCTGAAGCACGTCGTTGCCGATGCAGCCGCGCCCGCAGTCGCCGCATTGCTATCACCATCCTTTTGGCCGCCTTTTCTATCCTCGCGCTTCTACTGGTTTCATGCCTGTGGGATGCGGCCTTCAACGAAGGATCCTGGCTGAACGCCCTCGGATTCGCGGATGACAGTAGCGAGAGCGCGTGGATGACGATAGGCAGTTTGGTAAAGAGGCAGTCTGATGGCACTAGCGGAAGTGGAGGCAATACCTTCGTGCACAACAAATGTCAGTGTGGTGATCTTGCAGCGCTTCAGCTGTTTCTCCTGCTTATGCTGACGCGCCATGACCAGTGTATTTGATCGTCGTCTTCGTTGGGCTCGTTCTCGTCGTCCTAGCCGCAATCTGCCTCAGTGCTTGGTGCTGTCGGGGTAGGTGTCGTGGCGCATTCTATGGGGTCCCCTGGCACGAGCTGATTGTCATGTCATCGTCTAGGAGCATTTGAGAATCCTCTATGCTGCCCGTGCTACGTGTGCGCCTGGTGCGGCGGTCTTGGTATGTCTCAAGTGATGTTCCTATGCTGTGTCAAGGAGTTAACAGTGCCTCTTAGCTTGCTTAGAGTGCATTGGATGCGGTCTGTGTGCGGAGGGCATCGACCAGATGTAATGTGCCACGCTTCGAACAACGCCGATCTACAAACGATCATGATCATGACATATACCATTTATTACATCACTGACGAACCTCTGGCGTAGCGCTCTTTTCTCGGGACTATATCGGACCTCATGGAACACTTGCATTTTGTCTGTGTATCTTGTTGTTGGTCCACTACACAGACACTTGGTGATTGCCATCATGCCTTCCAGTATTGTATTATTAGACCACCCATCAATACAATCTTCTATACACCACTGTATCTACGCTGCGCGGGTTCGATGGTTGACTCGCTTTGGTTCGTTTTCTACTGGTTGGTGATTAAAACCTATCATGCCCCCTAATTCTGAAGCATCAGTGAGTCACGTCCTGGGGATACGTGCAGCTTGAGCGCATACAGTTAGTCGTCCCGACCAGATGTCATCCATTGTATCACAAAGACGGAGTGACAGGAGTAGCAGTCCCCGACGCTGGCTGAGACACCGCCCCAGGACTGGGGGACGGCACGTCTCCCAACGGATCCTTCAAATAAGCCTTCAAGAAGTTGCGCCAGTTGGCTTTCGAAGGGACAAAGTGGCCTGCACGGCTGGCGTGAGATAATTCTACGCACATGCGTAGTGCATTGGCACATACCTCCGTCATGCCACTCTACGCGCTTGTTAGCAGAGACGTCGAGCAACGTCTTGGAGCGTTCCTCCACGACGATCACGTCCGTACGCCCGAGGATGTGAAGAGTCTGTGTCGAGTAGCTAGGCAGGAATATGGCGTCGCACAGTGGGCTCACCGGTCTGAAGCCGGCAGCCGCTATGCAGAACGTGCTGCATTATTTTTGTGATCAGATGATCGGCACAAGACGAGGTCCGGTGCGCTTACAAGGGCGGATGTGGGGGCTTCCCGTCAACGAGGAACGGAGGGAAAACCTCCGGCTTCTCGAGCTGCACGGAATATGAGCGGATGTTACGAATCTCGGGATCAAGCCTAAACCGGCTTACTAATGCGCTCATCAATGCAGCCATGGCTGCACCTTGGCTGTCGTAGGGACCGAGAGTCAGTGACTCAGATCTGTATGCCATGACTCCAACCTCGTCGCTTACCTAAACCCAAAGATGCCGTCGTAACGGTCCTTGAGGAGAAGGTCGCGGATTTGCAGTATCGAATCTTCCAAGCCTATCGTTTTCGTCCGAGCAGCATCGACCTGCCACCAGCCTCTAGGAAGCAATGCGGGATCCGAGTCTGTCGCCGCCTCCTGTGCTCCTAGCTGATCTAGAGAAGAGCTCTCTGAAGAGGAGCCGAACGCTTCGGCGAGGTCTGCGGGCGTGAGCACGTGTGGTGCGTCTATGAAAACTAGGAAACGGTCAGGGTCAACGAATTGCGTATATGCGTAGTCCGAGCAACTGCGTCAATACCAAGGTCGATGTCTTTTCCGCACGACTTGCGCAGAGCGCCCATCTGGACACGGTGGATTGAGCACACGTCCTGCGATGTGGATCACTTGAGCGTAGGCTCACCCTTTTGCTGAGAATGGTGGCACTCTGCGCATACCTAAGCCCGATAATGGCCGTGAGTATTGAACTACTATACGCGACCAGAGAAGCCACTGACCCATGAAGCATCAACACTTTCTTCGTCGAGTTGGCAGCCATGGTACAGGAGAACTTGGATAACAAGCGGGTACCTTCCAATCAGCGAACCCGACTAATTATAGGTAATCTGACATGTACAGCTTCCTTAGATCTAGATCATCGACCGGAACCCTCAAGCATGGTGAGTCACAGCACTGAGCAGATACAGAGGTGGCCGACGATTGCCAGAAATTTTGAAGCCTGTCAGACTTTTCCGAACAAACCCTTCGACTTCCGCGCTTCATGCATGTGGACGGCCGTCTGTGTCGTGAGGTGTCGTGTCGTTTGGCCTTCTCCAGGCAAAATCTGAATAGCTCCGCAACTCCGTGTCTCCGGCCAACACCGGATATGACGGAGATACGTTGGCCTGTTAGCGTGTGACGTCCTATGTTGTTCACTATGGTGTCGACTGGTATCTGTGTCGACTGGTATCTGATTGCACCGAACTGAGTGCAAAGAGAGATTTGAGAAAGCGCCAGGGTGCCGAGGCGAAGGGAAACGGGATCACGGGCGTCTACGTATCGGAAGGACATCGGAAAATCCCGGCTGACGTTGAACCTGCCGTTGGGCGCGCGTCTACCAACTTCCAGATATACCGCTCATAGATTCGCAATTGTGTGTAGTCGCCTTAGCTTCATGTATCATGACATAAACCACAAGTAACCATATGCATACTCTTGTAGAGGTGAGTTCTTGCCGATCCATTGCATGCACGGATGTTGAAGGGGCCACATCTTGATTAGAAAGCTATAATTTAACGTCCGACGCACTCAGAAGGTTTCATCAAGTGACAGGATGCCAACACCGCTCAGAATACCGAGGTAGGATGAAGGTTCGATCTGACGCGTATGTTAGCACTATTTTCCGGAAGTTGTAATCTCCCATTGGAGGAGATTATGCAAGGCCTCGGTGAAGGTCGGCTACAGGCCTAGCTAACGCTCCGCTTGAGTACCTTCGGGGCCGGGTCTTTTCCTGCGGTGAGCACGGAAAATTGGTCATCTGAGTCTGAGGTGAGACCATCAAGCCCATGCCAAACTTGCGGCGCCCAGAAGACATGACGACCGGAGGAGGTTTTCAGACTGCCACAGCACCTCTGATCGGTTCTCGGAACCTCCACCTCTTGAGCTTGACCCGCCAAGGTATCATCTAGCTATGTCACACAGAACATCGTCTTTCGAGATGCCCCGGATCCCCGAGATCCAAACTGGCTGTTGGTCTTCTCTCCTGCCTTTTATAGGAAAACCGAGAAGAGGACCCGTCGTACCTGATGCGAACCCTACGAAGGAGGTTCATCGCGACAACGAATCTCGTGAACTGGTACGTTTGACTGTGCGGCTCGGAATGTAGAGACTTGAATGTTTCTAGCCCCCTTACCAACACTTGTACGGCTGGGACGGATGGGAGAATACTTCTGGATCAACTCGAAGCTCAGCGGAGAATCCACCGGCATACACTGTCGACGATGGTTTGCCATCTCGAGTGGTTCAGGTTATAGAGGACCGTCTTAAAGAACTTTCGCCAAACCTTCGTCAGCTCAGCCTCGACATCTGGAGTACGTACAACCCACACTGACCTTTCTTGTCAATGTCCAAGATTTCTCTGACGAAACGTCTATAGATCACCCGGAGACGGCGTTCAAGGAGAAGTACGGAAAGCAAATTCTCCATTAACCGTCGCCCGTATTGACTGACATTTCACTGTAGGTATGCACATGACAGATTGACCGACTTCATGGCTTCACACGGGTTCTCGGTCACCCCTCACTACCTTGGGCTCTCCACAGCTTGGCGCGCGGAATTCACCCATCGTTCCCCGAAGAAAAGCGGAAGAGCTCAAGACCCGCTCCGCGTGATTGGCATTAACTCAGAAATGGACGCCCTTCCAAGCATCGGACACGGTTGTGGGCACAACCTGATTGCAATGTCAGGTGCCGCTGTGGCCGTGGCGATTAAGGCAGCGCTCGAGAAATACGACGTTCCGGGCGTCGTTGTTCTGCTCGGAACGCCCGCTGAAGAGACGCGGGGCGGAAAGACCATCCTCCTTGAGCGTGGCGCGTACGAGGGAATGGACGCCTGCATCATGTAAGTCTCGCTATCTCGGTCCGAGCAAAAGAGCTTTCCTCAGCCGCGCCGACGTAGGTGTCATCCTTCGTCCGGTCCGGACAACTTCACTGCCCTGGGGCCCGGCGTAGCTCGCCAGTCGGTTGACGTCGAGTTCTTCGGCCATGGGTAAGTGGGCTGATATGATCACGTATGCTTGAAGTCCTTACGATACGATGCCAGTGCTCATGCCGCAGCGGCTCCATGGGAGGCCCAGAACGCGCTCGACGCGGCTTTCGTTGCGTATGCGAGTATCTCCGCTCTACGACAGCAGATCAAACCAGACCATCGAGTACATGGTATCATTCTCGGGCGAGACTGGACTCCTAACGGTGCGTACATTGAGCCGCCAGTTTCGCGGGCACATCGCAGCTCACCAATGGCACAGTGATTCCAGACTATGCTAAAATGCGTTACTACGTCCGCGCTCCAACATGGGTAGAACTGGAAGCACTTCGAGGACGAGTCACCGCATGCTTCCAGTACGTTGCTCGTCCGCGAGCATGAGGGCCCTACACTCACAGTACTGCTAGGGCTGCAGCGTTGGCGACCGGATGTACAGTCGAGGTCAAGGCAGGCGCAGGGTACTTCGAAGTACGAAACAATAACGTCCTAGGTAGCACAGTCTCCGTTTCCTTGCAAACCTACGAGATCTTTCTGACGGCCCATGCTCTTCTAAGGCCAAGAATTCTTTCGAGTCGTCGAGAGCCAGTACGCTATGCGGACGAATTTTGGCGAAGGTGCTGCATACTCGACAGATTTCGTACGTATGACTCACAATATAAAGGCACGTCCGAAAAACTGACAATCGTTTCAAGGGAAACATCACATATGGTAAAGGAGCGCCACCTGCCACTCGCTTATATTTACTAACGACATCACAGCTCTGCCCGCTCTGCATCCTATATATTCCATCCCCACGGAGGCGAACGGTTCCAACCACACATCCCAATTCGCGAAGTCCGCAGCGACACCGGAAGCACATGAAGCAACTCTTAAAGTGGCCTTAGGTCTTGCAACTACTGGCTTCAAAATTCTACACGACGCAGAGTTCACAAGCCAAGTGAGTGATCCCGGCATATAAAACACGTCAGCACACGCTGACGAACATTGACCAGGTGAGGGAAGCTTTCGAAAGTTCGAAAGCGAGGAGTAGCATGTCGATAACAGGTGTGTAGGCATAGGTAGTTTTATTGGAGCGTGTATCAAAGAGTGTCCTTGGCGCGACTTGTTGGTCGACGAATATTCCCGTTCTCGAGGGTCAAACCTCCTGTGGCCACGCGAAGTGCATGCACCGGATTCTCGCATCAAATGATAGACACACGACACCACTCAACACTCTTTCGACGCATCCTCGCGCTTCACGAGTACCCTACTCCATGAATCACATCCAACTTTGCGCCCGATGCGTATCAACGGAAAGCAGTTTGGGACCGCCAGGCCGTCCAGCCGGCGTGGAATATGCTGCACGGATGAACGCTTGCACGGAGTCCTCGAAAATCCTCTTGCATTTCACCAACACAGTATAATCGTACAAGCACGGACATCACACCCCAATCAGCTCCCTTCGTCGGCCTCCTGCTCTCGAATCTCGCGCTCCAAGCGTTCACGCTCGGCTTGACGCATCCGCATCAGAGTTAGAGACTCGTAGTCGAGCCCTGGGACTGCGGTGGGTGCACTTGGGCGTGGAGGTGCAGCGTTGATGTCAGGCTAGACGGAGTGATGTTAGTGGCGAACGAAGAGCGTAGAAGACACCACGCACGAATGTCGAAGGGAACGACGAGAAGGTGCCGTTTGACGGTGGTGGTGGAGTCGCGGCCGTCGAAGCCACGGGGTTGTTGTCCTGGTGTGGCGCGAGCTTGTCCTTCCCCTTCCCCTTCCCTGCGCCGTTTGTGGCTTTGCCGAGCTGCCCCATCTTCTTCAACCATCCGATAAGCTCCGGCTCCTTGCCCTCCGCCCAAGAGATCTCAATGTCCTCGAGGCGATACTCTGGACGGCCGCTAGCGCACACGGCGGCGAACGCACCTCTAATCTGTTTAAAAGGCACGAGTGCAGTGCCACGCTTGGGCTTCTTGGGTGGCGCAGGCTTGAGGGAGAGAACGATGGACGGCTCGTCGACCGCGCCATGGGCTGCAAGGAGTGCGCCTAGCGCGCTCGCGTCTGTGAGAGTCGGATGCGCTGATAGCGTGTACTTCACGCGGACGGTAGTATCGAGGGGTCCTGCACGGCAACGTATCAATGGAGGAGGCTTCGAGCGAAATGTAGAGACGGACCTGACGGTGGAGGTTCCAGGATGGCGTCGGCAGCCTGCTGCGCTTTCCTCTCGAAAGCCTCTCGCTCCCGCTCCTTTCTTGTGAGCTCCTTCTCCCGCTCTTCCCTCAGCCGCCGTCCTTCCTCCATGATGCGCTCGTTCTCACGATATCTCTCTTGCTTCTCCGCCTCCTTCTCCACTCGCGCCCTCTTGAACGCCCTCTCGCTCTCCTCCAATTCTTCGACCAAGACCTTCCGTTTTGCGTCGTAGGTGGCGTACCTGGCCTTGCGCGCCTCCTTAATTCGGAGTTTGGCGTCCAGTGCCATGCGCCGAAGCGGATCGAGGAGGAGCTCTTGCGCTTGAACCAACTCATGGAACTTGCGAGCTGCAGGCGTTCGTCAGTCAGTAACCAGGAATGAGTGTGAGGTGAGCGCGGAGACGCACCCGCATCTGGATTACCACGGTTCTTCCACCATGAACTTGGTTAGAGACAAAGTTCAAGACGCGTGTGGGGGCATAAGCTGGAGGTTACACTTACACGATCCGGGTGGACTTTCAGAGACCTCTGCCTGTAGGCAGTCTTAATCTCTTGGTCCGTTGCTTCGATGGACAATCCTAGGAGTTCATAGGGGTTCACATCTTCATCTGACGACATTCTGACTATCGCAGGAAGAGAGGTTGGACGACGTAGAGGTGTGTTTGAGCAAAGTATGTGGCAGTAACTGAATGCAGCGCCGGCGTCGTCACGAGCCACGAGGCTCCGAAACGAACATTAATCGGGCAGCGCCGGCGGGTGTTACATAAGCTTGAGGTTCACAGATACGGAAGGTCCACGGTTTATGAGAACGTTTACGATTTCACGCAACTGGATACGTAGCAGGCTGCATAACCACGTATTCACGCAGTCGATTTGATGGCGAAGCTCGCCAAGCTCTGTGTGTATGCAGCCACGCAGTCGTGTAATTGCGCGTCTATTGTAAGTTGTAACTGGAGCGCCCTCCGGGCATCGCTCAAGCGCTCAAGCTTCAAGCTCAAGTCTATCCTTACATCCTGCAAACCCTTTGAGTAAGTAGGTACTGTAACCGCTGTTGCGACAATACCCTCATAGACGCCCAAATGGCTCCCACACTGGCGACTATGGTGCAGTTCACTTAAACGCCGCCACTTTTGTACACCGTTAAGCGCGCGCTTAAATGTCACGTGACTTGGCAGTACGGTCGAATCAAGTCCTTGCTCAGCGTGTCGGGTGGGGTCGGCGATGCTTGGGCCGCCACTGGAGTGACCGACTTACCAAGTATAGTATAGGTCATACCGACCACGATACAACATGTACAGTAGCACAATGATATCGATTGCAGTACTGCTAAGTATTCCTGTCCCTTGTGCCTACCGACAACATGCCTCGCCGAAAGAAAGCCCAGTTGGCCGCTGCCGCACGCGCTCAAGCAGGCCTCGCGAGGGCTCACCAGGCCGCCCAGATGGAAGCTCAAGCCCAAGAACCCTCTGTGGAGCCATTACCTGAAGACACGATAGCTTCCGAACCTTCCCATGACCCCTTCGAGGACGCCGATTTTCCCGAGTCCCCTCGCGATCTGCCCATAGTGGATTCCCCCGCGGCGGTAGAGTTCCCTGAAGATGCTGGACGAGGGGATCAGTCCGGGGAAGAGTCTGTTGAGGAGCTCGAAGGTGATGAGCTCCTCAAGAATCTGGAGAACGAAGCACAGTCAGCATATGTCAGGCTCTCGAGGCTGAAGAGCAGCCAGCAATGGACACAGGCAGAGAACAAGATTAGCCGGTATAGCCCCCCGTACTCTCCGCGACAACCGTCAGAAGGCGCATACAAAGGAGATGACTGACGCCGTGATTTGCGATTCGTGAGTAAAGCGCCTCCCACCAGACAAATAGAATCCCTCACTGTTACGGCGAAGCGCGTCAGCACTCAAGGGGTCGTGTGCAGGTTATGCACAACGAGGACGCAGACTGATGACAAGCTTAGTACACTGGTTCACTGGGGGTCTGGGGGTTCGAGGTCACTAGGGGTCTAGGGAGTGAGAACGCTTGATTGGTACAAGAGGTCAAACTGGGGTGCCCAGTGCAAGACCTGTCCTTATATACTAAAGTACGCGGTCGCTGACTAATCAGAGAACAATAGCGAATGGGGACAAAGGAGTCACGTGGTGTTGTGACCACGTAGTACAATGGCGAAAAGAACAATAGCGATGAGAACAATGGGGATATGAAGCATGGTGTTGGAACCATGGTAGGTACGAGTGTCCGGGTTGTGCCGTAAGAAGAGGGAATGCATGGTAGAGAGGATACGAGGAGAAAGGAAAGAAGAGACGCCCCCACAGGGCGTTTGTAACACTACCCCCCCGCTATAGTCGAGCTACACCTGAAGCTCGTGAGGGACGGGATGCGCATACGTGGACTAGACGTCGTTCTCGTCGTTGAGCGGGCCAAGATAGTCGTCGATCTCGCGTACCTCGCCGTCTTCATCACGACCGTACTTCGACTCCTGCTCGTGAAGGTAGGCCTCCCGCGAACCTCGGAACCCCTTCTCG
>NW_006766893.1:144192-145659 GCF_000275845.1 Dichomitus squalens LYAD-421 SS1
TAGTACGGGGTAGGAGCTGCCCTCCAGGTAGTGTCGCCATTCCTCTAGAGCGCGTACTATTCCAAGGAGTTCCCTATCATAGATCTCGTAGTTCCGTTGGGCAGCATCCAGGGACTGGGAGAGGTAACCGCAGGGGTGCATGTCTCCGTTGATGTCTGCTTGACGGAGAACTGCGCCGGTGGCAAATTTAGAGGCATCAGATTCGATGGTGAATGGCTTGGTTTTATCCGGCATTTGTAGGACTGGTGCACTGATGAAGCATTGCTTCAGGGTATCGAACGCACGTTGCTCGGTGTCTGTCCACCTCCATGGTGTGTCTTTCCGTGTGAGGTCATGAAGGGGGCGAGCGAGGTCGGAATAGTGGGATATGAAACGACGGTAGAAGTTGCCGAATCCCAAAAAGGACCGGACTCCCTTCACGGTGGTCGGGGCTGGCCAGTGAGTGATGCCTTCGAGCTTAGTAGGGTCCATAGCGACGACGTTGGGTCGGATGATGAGGCCCAGAAATTCGACCTCCGAAACATCAAAGACGCACTTCTCAGGTTTCAAGAAGAGGTCGTTCTCCTTAAGACGTTGGAGGACCCGCCGAGTACGTTCCGCGTGAGTGGCTGCATCCTTGGAGAAGATCAGAATGTCGTCCATATAGATGACAATCCATCCTTCGTCAATCATGTCCTTGAACAGATCATCCATCATGGCCTGAAAGGTGGCGGGCGAGTTACAAAGCCCAAAGAACATCACTGTCGGTTCGAAGAGTCCCTTCTTGCACTTGAAGGCTGCCTTCCATTGGTCTCCATCCCGGATCCTAACGTTGTTGTAGCCAGAGCGCAAGTCCATCTTAGAGAAAATGGTAGCTCCCTGCAGCTTGTCGATCAGGGTCTGCACGAGGGGGATCGGGTAGACGTTCTTCACAGTTCCTTCATTCAGATAACAATAGTCCTGGCAGGGTCGCAGAGAGCCATCCTTCTTTCCGACGAAGAAGAATGGGGACGCCATGGGGGATGTGGAGTTGCGGATGTATCCCTTTCGAAGGTTTTCTTCAATAAACTCGTCTAGTGCCGCTTCCTCCTTTGGGGACAGGGGGTAGACCTTGCAGTTCCTTGGAACGAAGTCTGGTTTGAGGTCAATTGGGTGGTCGTAAGGACGGGATTCAGGGAAACGCTCTGCTGCCTTTTTCTCAAAGGTTTCTCTGAAGTCGTGCAGGTATGCTGGGATCATGTCATCCAGGTCCCGTACCTTGTCCGGGGTTGCCGACTTGTGTGCCAATTCCTGCGATGGGTTGATCTTGGCTCTGATCCACGCAGCTCCTCCATGAGAGTAGAAGGTCCTTCCTTGCGGGGATTTCCAGTGCGAGACACGGTTGAGAGAGAGGGGTGCCAGATTATGGGAGACGGTGTGTCGGTGCTCCGGTGGTGGGGGGTGATTCAAGGGTGTCCTGAAGATCCCCATTACGGGTTCGCCCTTGAT
>NW_006766893.1:148140-149842 GCF_000275845.1 Dichomitus squalens LYAD-421 SS1
GGTATGCCTAGGCTTAGAGAAGCCGGCGTAAAGAAGAGTTTGACCTAATGTTACAGCGAAGCGTGTCAGCACTCAAGGGGTCGTGTGCAGGTTATGCACAACGAGGACGCAGACTGATGACAAGCTTAGCACACTGGTTCACTGGGGGTCTGGGGGTTCGAGGTCACTAGGGGTCTAGGGAGTGAGAACGCTTGATTGGTACAAGAGGTCAAACTGGGGTGCCCAGTGCAAGACCTGTCCTTATATACTAAAGTACATGGTCGCTGACTAATCGGAGAACAATAGCGAATGGGGACAAAGGAGTCACGTGGTGTTGTGACCACGTAGTACAATGGCGAAAAGAACAATAGCGATGAGAACAATGGGGATATGAAGCATGGTGTTGGAACCATGGTAGGTACAAGTGTCCGGGTTGTGCCGTAAGAAGAGGGAATGCATGGTAGAGAGGATACGAGGAGAAAGGAAAGAAGAGACGCCCCCACAGGGCGTTTGTAACAATTCCTCTCCATCGGCCCTCCTTCTGTCGCGTCTCCTCGTCCGGCTCCTGAAACTCCACCCCATCCCACCCCATCCCCAGCCCCAGCCCGTCCCCAGCCCCCGCCCCCACTATCCAACCCAGCACTCCCATGGAAGACACACGACGTACCTGTACGTGTAGCGCGACAGAAGGCCCGAGACGCGGCTCAAGAGGCCCGTCAGAAAGCCCTCATCGACCTGAAGAGGGTTTTGAGCTCCCAGAAGGCCCTCCTTGTGGGTGGGGCCAACGGCTTGCAGGCCTACCGGGCGCGGGCGATCCAGGCCTGCTTGCATCTCATGGTCCGAGAAGGGCAGGGGATGATGGCGGCGTCCGAGGTGGCAGCGCGAGCCAGCCTCTTCTCCGGCAAGTGGGGGGCGCGACTTGTCCGCGGGTGGACCCAGGCGTGGGTGAGGACGAGGACGCTGCCAGAGTCGCAGCGCGGGCGTCACCCGAAGGTCATGTCGGTTCTCAGTCACCCCACGGTGCGCGCCTACCTACGCTCCGAAAAATGGAGCCAGAACCCCGTGAAGCTCAAAAAACTGCTGAACAACGAGCTCAGTCCCGAGGAGTCCCGCGAATATCGTCATGTTCTCGAGTCTGATGAGATGCCCAATGGGCTCAAGGCTTTTGTCACGTCCAAAATCCTCCCCCGATACCATGTCAAAGCAGGCCGCTTTGGACTGTCCCGCTCGACTGTCACAGCCAACGAGCTGTGCCACCAGATAAACAAAGACAAGCTTACTGGTGATGGGGTTGGTGCTGAGGGGCGAAGCAACTCCAGGTGACACAGCAAGAGATGATGTGAAGAGGTAGATTCCCTAGACTAGAAGGGGCAATAGAAGGTAGGGCTGCTAGCTACCTACAGAGGAGATGGGGGATCGACGAGAAGATCAAGTCTGAGGTTCCCTGCCTCAGACCCCCTACTATTTATACAATTACAACGGTGCACAGACCAGGTACCTATTTGTCCCTGCTTGGTCAGAGTCTGCTGACTCGTGTCCTGTCTCCTGACCTGTCACATGGTGTCCTCATGACTAACACCTGAGTCATGCCAAGTCCGGACTCCTGCTCATGAGTAAGCGCCCCCTGCTGGCATGTAGGTCACCTGTCCGTGAGTGAAGATGGGCGCTCCCGGACCCCTCAAGGCCCTGGGTTCGATCCTGGCTCCTCCACTTTCCGATACGA
>NW_006766893.1:156654-278331 GCF_000275845.1 Dichomitus squalens LYAD-421 SS1
TAGCTACCTACAGAGGAGATGGGGGATCGACGAGAAGATCAAGTCTGAGGTTCCCTGCCTCAGACCCCCTACTATTTATACAATTACAACGGTGCACAGACCAGGTACCTATTTGTCCCTGCTTGGTCAGAGTCTGCTGACTCGTGTCCTGTCTCCTGACCTGTCACATGGTGTCCTCATGACTAACACCTGAGTCATGCCAAGTCCGGACTCCTGCTCATGAGTAAGCGCCCCCTGCTGGCATGTAGGTCACCTGTCCGTGAGTGAAGATGGGCGCTCCCGGACCCCTCAAGGCCCTGGGTTCGATCCTGGCTCCTCCACTTTCCGATACGAGTTGTCCGTGGTCGAGGTGAGCGTCTGTCCTGGTTCACATGACCCCCAGGTCACGTGGCACGAGAAAACTGTGACATCGACCATGCGCCGCCTGCTGCTCAGTGAGGGTTTCACCTGGTCTGAGCATCGGAAGGCAATCTATTACGATGGCCATGAGCGACCTGACGTCTTGAAGGATCGGAAAGAGCGCTTTATCCCAGCCATGTTGAGGATCCGTGAGCGCCTCGTTCGGTTCAAAGTCGGCGCAGTGGACATCAAAATCAAGCCCGATCCTGGGTCCAATGGGATTTTCATGCAGCCTCGTCTTGTGCTCGTTGCGCATGACGAGATGGTGGCTCAGGCGCATGACGGGAAACATTGGAGCTGGCTTCTCAATGGGGAGTCTCCGCTCAAGAAGAAGGGACCTGGGCGGGGATTGCATCAGAGCGATTTTATCTGCTCGACAGTTGGGTGGCTTTACGAAGCGAGTGTCAGTCTGGAGTATGGAAAGAACCACGAGGGCTTCTGGAACGGCGAGCTTTTCTGCAAACAAGTACTTGTTACAGTTATCCTTGTTTCCGAAAGAGATGCTCACATGCTATTTTTAGCTGACTGAGAAATTCTTCCCGGCATTCAGGAAGGCACATGGAGATGGGCACATTGCATGCATTCTTGTCGACAATTCACAGGGCCACTCAGTATATGCCTCGGATGCTTTGCGAGCATCGAAGATGAACATGAATCCGGGCGGTGCACAGCCTCGCATGCGAGATGGATGGTACCTACGGGATGGTGAGAAAGTTGTGCAGCAGATGAATTTCCCGTCCGATCATCCCGAGCACCCCAACCAGCCGAAGGGGATGAGGGCTGTTCTGATGGAACGGGGGTTATGGCAGACGAGGCTTGTCATGAAATGCAAGGGCGGCTGCCAAGAAGACGCTGTGGAGTGTTGTGCCCTGCGTATTCTTGAGCGGCAACCAGATTTCGAAGCCCAGAAGTCAAGGGTACAAGAGATCATCGAGAACGAAGGTGAGTTAACTGACCATAATTCACAAACTTGGTCTGAGTTGCCCATAGGTCATATGTGCATATTTCTGCCAAAGTTCCACTGTGAGATTAACTTCATAGAGTACTTCTGGGGTGCAGTAAAGAACTGGCTCCGGGAGAACTGCGACTATAGCTTCGAAACACTCCGGGAAAACATGCCGAAGGCATTGCGGTCGGTTTCACTCGAACTCATCCGAAAATGGGAACACCGTGCCTGGAGATTTATTGACGCCTATGCAGAGGGTCTTGGAGCGCGGGAGGCACAACAAAAGGTTAAAGAGTTTAGCTCGCGTAGGTACAAGTCCCATCGCCGTGTCCCAGAGCAGTTGGCACAGGCGATGGACGTGCTATAGTATTATGTAATCATCCAATTACTCCTTTGGGGAATAGACGCCGGTATCACGTGCTTTGGCGGAACTGGCAAGGTCGTCTTCGGCAGTTTTGACCCAATGGAAAATTCCCTTTGGGGATCAGTGTCTCTGTTCAATTCCCTGCAATTGACACATAATGGAGCGATTTCATGAGCATTTGGAGGACTTATAAGGCGGCGCTTAACGGTGTACAAAAGTGGCGGCGTTTAAGTGAACTGCACCATAGCTTCACTCTTGGTTATCATCTCGTTCCCTTCGACATCGCCTGCTGTCGCTGCGGTTGTCTGTACACGTACGACGAGTCTTATCAGCTCAGCCGATGCCAGCAAGACAAGGTAGGCTTGATACTTGCGGTGCGCACCTACTATTCCCGTTCATATACCGTCCTTTCGGTCAGGCTTCCGCTCCACATGAAGAGCCTGGGTGATGCTCCAGCACGTCTCTGTACCCTCGTCTCCATGAGTGCCATTCTCTTCCTACATCGCTGTCAGTAGAAGTTATGGGGCGGCATAACTGGGAGTCGGAGTGGGGCCAACGCTTCGATTGAGGGCAATGGCATGGTGGCGTTTGGCGAAGCCTGCAAATGCTGTCAGGAGGCATCCGGAGCTGTCTGCAGATCATCTCACGCTCCCCTGCTCCGGACACACGCCCCCCCTGACTTACAGACAAGCTGGTTCTTCTAGGAGCCGAATTAAGCTACTACGTTCATGGTGATTTAACGGAGAAATGTCACGGTGGGAGTCGCGCCGTTTGTTCATTCCGGGACGCTATCCGTTGTCCGAAGAACATATGTTTTGCATGTTTGTGTTCTGTCATATTTTTGCTCTTGATACTCCGCTCGTCATGACGATTCGGACTGCGAGCAGGACCGGAAACCCGAGAACAACACAGACAAATTCAGCACAAGCACCGTTGGAGTACGGAGCTCGGAGACGGTTCTGTCTGTGTTCATTTTGCGTGGCGAATTCGGACGTCACATGCAGGAGAAGGTTAGTGATCGTTCCTCACGCTGCCGACCCTTATCCTCACTATTACCGTTTCCCGCGGCCCACACGAATAGCGAGGGTTACACGCTATCAATAGGTTCCCCATTGTGGCGACAGCACTCAAATTGGATTGTTGAATGCCAAGCCGCGGTGTGCCGCGCGAATGCACTCCACTCAATACATGGAGCTTTCAACCCCAGATCGTCGCTCGTCGCTCGAACATACGACATGCGGCACAGTCTGACTTCGCAGGCGTGCCACAGAACCATTCTCAGCACACGAGCAAGTGGATACGGGATGTGTCGTATGTCATCTCTTCATTCGAAAGTGACCGCGAGCTTGGGCTGACCGTCGTGCAGCACGGTCCCGTGGGGTCAAAACGCTGTCGTGTTCTAGGGAGACGGCTTCGACAGCGATGCTGCCTTTTGCTCGTGTCCCCGAGACTCACACGACGTGGCCCTCTCGTCGTCAGGCGGGCAGAGCACGCGACCCCACATCATGGTCTTTTGACAATCGAGTTGCCTTCCAGTGCGAAGACTTTGAAGCAGGACCCTCTTCTCATGCGAACTGCCTCCCGTGGCCTCTTGAGTCGTTGAGTCGAAGACGAAGTAGACATAGACGATTGGTACGCATCGCTCTCTTACGCCTTCGAGTCTCCACAACACACACCCCGTTCATTTACCATGCTATGTACGAAGTGCTGCTGTGGCCCGGCTGACGACGAGGCTCGTTCTCTTCCCCTTCCAGGCGTCCTTCTCCACAACTTCTATCGGCACGCTATCTAGCGGTTGAATCTCGCGTCTACCACCCTTCGTGTTCACAGTTCTATGCAGTGCAGGGCATTCAACGTGGCGAGCACTGCGCAGCTTCTGCGACGCACGCAATACGCCCACGCCACCCCATGCCGCTTCTCAAAATTTGCAGATTGATGAGGGGGAGGACGTGCCACGGGGTATGTCGGATTCGTGTCTTCGGAAGCCGACCTTCCTCCGGGTTCGACCGTGGCGAGGCTTCTGTCTTGTGCTGAAACTTAGGAAGCAGCACCTGCCATCTTTCACAGGTCCGCACGGCGCCCTTGCACCAAATGTCGGCGCGAAACTCCATTCTTCACTCGTCGCTGATGTCCCGCTGACCATCACGTATGTCGAGGAAGTAGATGAACTCGGACCCTACCCAACGCAATTCCACGGCATCGAGAGTCTCGTCTACGGTGGCTTCCATTGCAGGCAAGGCTGTGTATCGCTATAGTAAGCTAACCATGCACGCAAAGATGTAGAACTTCACCTCACCTTCCCAGCCGGCTTGGGCACCATTGGCGGCCTGAGATCGCAATACAGTACCTTCAGAGGCGCCGAAGCGCTCCTGAGTGGTTTCGAGTTCTGACAGTTCACTGCCTTGGTTCGCCATCAGGAAAGGGTCTCGACGGGGGACAACATCAGGGCCGGTGGTGTCCGCCTCGGGAAGAGTAGTCCCATCCTCGATGCCGACCACAACTACTGGGAGGAGTCAACGTTAGGGAAAAACATATGCGTTTGCAGTACTGACCTTGCTGGGCAGACGGTGGGACACCTGTGTTGTCCACTTCCAGGTCTACTAGGTTATAGTGTTGTTGAGAGGGATGATGCGGTTGGTGTCCGCTCTGAATGCTAGGGCGAGACTGATTCACACTGGCCTGATTCTGGTGCAGGCTATGAGGAGATGCTGTGGGATGGTATGTCTGAAGAAGCAGTGGGACGTTGGGGTTTGATTTTTGCGATTGCCCATAATGAGCGTGGAACGATCCATACCACTGATAGAAGAGAAGGAAGACCGCTGTTCTCCATGTCTGCCCTGTTGTCGATGGCATCGGAACCTCTGCCGTCTACTCTGGTGTTCTGACATTTAAAAATGACAATCTGAGCACACTTTCCAAGTTCCTGCACTGCAATACTTACCTGGCAGACTACTCGCTGTGCTACTGCGAACATCAAGTCGATGACACGGTGGACCTTTCAAAGCGTAGTGTAGATCTTGGGTTTGAGACCATGCGATTAGTTTGGCTTGGCTTGGCTGTCTTGTGATGGGTACGAAGTATCGGAGTTGCCTCTAATCATGGTGAGCAATGTATCTATACTGCTGGGAGGGGGGGAAGTAGAGACCTCTTATTGATGCACCGTTTGACTAGGTAGTGGTGCGCCGAAACCACGCGGTGGACAGATGTGGCCTTGTGCGCAATGTCTGTTCATTCCCGGGAGTGAAGTGTCACCACAGCCTCTGAGTCTATAACTGCCAGTCACAAGGCTCTGGATCTGGCAGTTGATTGGCCGAGGACCGTCGACTATCTCAGCAAAGACGGCATAGATGTCCACCTTTGACTGAACCTTAGTACACGAGCCGTTCATGATCAACAGCTGGCGCTGCAGAATTAGTTTTATCTGCAGATTGCCAGTATGAACTTGAAGTTGGTCCTTGTAGAGATCGCAGAAGGCGAATCGCGATCAGCACTCAGGCTGGTAGGCCACATGTGGTCATGTTCTACTCGTTTCTCCTCAGACATCTGAGGTCTCCAAATCATCGCTACGGACATGACTTACGGTAGAACACGAAATATAAGGCCACGTTCGGTACGTCGGATAGGATCAAGATGGGGTTAGTTTACCAGCCAAAATCGCCCTAGCCGCTCAGCGATGGGAGTGGGTCCCCGAGCGGCTACGGCGATTTTGCAGGGAAAACTAAAACTATCCTACTCTAACCCGAGGTACCGAACGTGGCCTGAGTTCGCTACACACTGCTACGAACGAATTTGAAGATACACACTTGGGTGTTCGTCCCCAGACTTGCGGGCGTCCTATGACGAACCCTTCCTCGACTGCTGCAAAGCATTTTGTTGTCAATGATAACAGCGCCACCGATTGGGACATGCTTGTCGATGACCTGGGGACGGGAGCTGTTGTTGTTACAAGCAAGGCAGGCGTAGAGGAACTCGTCAGACACGTTTAGTGGGATTTTGAACACATTTCTTGCATACAACAGATATGTGCATAGTCGTCATTTGCATGTCGCACGATGTACATATGTCCGAACAGACTTCGCAACCGGTCAAGATCGAACAAACATTGCACATCACATCGCAGATTGGCTCAGTTCCCACGCCGCAGACAGAGGTGCCGGGGCCGTTCCTTGTATCGCGTTCTTACAGGCTACAATAACAGTCCATGGGATATCTTCCCTGGAGGATAGGCAGGGAGAGAACGCAGCGCAAATAGGCGCAAAGTGACGAGAGCTAGTACTGCCAGTGCCACAGCGCCTGATCTCGACCGCCCTTGCATGAGATAGCCAGTCTACGCTGCTGGAGTTGCGGTGAACAGATCACTCAGGTCGGTAATCTTGCGCTCTGACTGGTCACTGGAGTCGGAGTGGAAGAAAAAACTCGAGCTCAGCGTGGTAATCTTGAGTGCGCACGATTGTCGCTGAATGTCTCATGATCCTAGTCTCGTTCCCATCCGTTCTAGCGCTTACAGACAGTACCGCTAGAACGTCTGGTGCATTTCGGGCTCGGCAGAGGGCATTGTGACGATCAGTCACACCACGTGGGCTGACTAATGGCACGTGAGGGCTGTCGACACCGCATCGCGCGAGGTAGTCTCGTGACCAGACGTTCGGAGCTCCAAGCGGGAACGAAAAATCGGAGGTTCCCGAGCACCTTAACGTCTGGTGGCTTTACCCCCGTGACTCCCCGCTCGGTGACCTATGTGACCTCCCTGCCCTCTCTCCGGGAGTCCGAGCTGTCCTTGCGTGCGCGCCTGCATGCTTATCTCCCGCCATCTTTGAGCTGCGCTGAGCCTACTCTGCACTACTTATGATATCTGCAAGCAGTCAATCCCCCTGTAATCCTCTGTCTCTGTTATAGGCAATACACTGTGACTTCTCTTTGTGTGCGCAACCCGATAACATAATGTGTCTGAATTCAGGAGTGTGATGCACCTATTGCCGTGTCCACTGATGCCCGTCACCTTGGGCTTGTACCCCTTTGAGGTTTCCTTCTCTTCTATGGGAGTATCATCACTCAGATCTGCACTCTGTCCAGCACCAGAGTAATATCACCAGCGGTGGTTGAACTCCTGTCAATTCCATCACAGGTTGTAGCGGGTAATTTCGAGGGGGGCAGGCATCATGGGAAGAGGCATCCTTAGCAATGATATCATGCATCTCTCGCAGGGTGCTCTACAATACGTGTGGACGAGCGCGCACCACGCAAGGGGTTCATGGTCAGTAGCTCGAGCGACTGCATGGTCGTCTACAGCAGGCCGCCACATCGCACACTGAGGGCGACCTCCGGCTTTCTCGGACTGCCCCAAATGGGTGTCGATATGTCACACAGGTCACCGAGCGGGGAGTCACGGGGGTAAAGCCACCAGACGTTCGAGTGTCCGGATGCCCCCGATTTTTCGCATCCGCTTCACACTCCGAACGTCTGGTCACGAGACTACGCGCGAGGCTGTTACCAAAAGATTGATGCCTGTTGTGTTCATGTAATCGATACATGCGAGAACGCGATCCTCGAGAGACATCCCACCAGCCTCCATGCTGTTGCTGAGCGCGCGGGTGTAGTTCTCGTATAGTGTGGAGCGCGCATGCGTGCGAGGAGGAGGGTCGGCAAGGGGAGGGGGTGAGGAATCCACTTCTTCAATACATGAGTCCAGGTAATCGTCAGGATCAAATTCCCCGAGATCATTGTCGAAGGCTAGATATTCATCTTCCGCAAGCATAGTGGAGGTATAGTTACATGCAGACAGAAGAACGAGTGCGCGACATCGATCCCTCCGTCCCGTCGTGCGCCTCCGATGTGATGTTGTCACGTATGTAACGACGGACCATGGACCGGTGACCCGCCTGTCACAATGCCCTCTGCCGAGCCCGAAACACACCAGACGTTCTAAAGCCTCTCTCCCCCGGCGCTCGTTTCCCCCCTCCAGATCTTTTCGAGATTCGTTCCATCAATTTCGCCTTCCTGTTTTGGTCTACTCCCTCCCGAGGCTTGCGGAGCGCAGCGACGCATCGAGTGCTGGGGCAGAGAGGCTGAAGAACGTCTGGAGCCGAGACTATCATGATCCCAGCTCGTCTACATAGATTCACCTGTCATCTTTGACGCTCATCTCCGCCGTGTACAGATCACGAATAGTGAGTGATAGAGCGACATGTGAGCCACCACGGGATGTCGATGTGGACGCTCCTTCGCTGCGCATTCCCAACCGGACGTCTTCTTCCTCTCGAGCTTGGCGCGTATGGAGCATAGACAATGCCGAGCTCGTAGAGGAAGAAGAGCTCTCGCTGATCATTCTATTTTGTCCCCGGCCCCTTGCGGCTTGTCCTGCACGCCATGCCTGTTCTTAATCCATTCGGCTATCGGCCCTGTCAATCCGAAAAGTGAGTACCCGGTTCCGATGGAGAAGTCCACTGGAAACCTTGACCAACCTCTATCTTGCATCGTGGTCCGGCTTCTGGGCCTGTCGCACACTCTACGGGCAGCCCATCGTCCTCGTCGAGCGGCATCGCTTGCACTAGTGAACAGGTGACCCAATTCTTGCCCGAGTGGTCGAGCGTCTACGGGTGCATCGCGGATGGTTGGCCGCAGTACCAAGAGGTGGGGACCCCGGACAGGCCTTGTGTAAGTACGTGCGATGATGGCTGCAATAGTGGCGTAGCGCCGGCGGATGTGACAGAAAGGGGTTCCCATCAGTCGAAGGCCCGGATTGCTGCCCTCGTTGAGGAAAATCGATATGCACGCTACTGACGTAGGTTCGGCGCAAAGTCCTCGCTGCGAACGGTTCTTGGTATGAGACTACTTACCGACGGAGCCCTCGGACTCTACCACAACACTCTCGGTTTCGACACGGCACCGGCAGTCTCCGAGATCATCCTGTACCTGAATCTGCGGAGTGCGGTGCAAGTTGCACTGAGAAGGCGGAGGCGGCGATTGGGAGCTCTCCGTCATACCAGCGAACCCCATTTTAGAATGCTAACATACATGGACGGCTGTGACCCACCTGTGTTGCATGGCATCTTCCGTCAGGTTGAAGAAGCCGCAAGACAATATGAGAACAACTTCTCTGCTCACCAAGACGCAAGGCGGTGAGTATATCTCATACCATCTACGTCCATCTAGTAACCGCCTCTGTCTCTCAGGTGGGCAATTCCGTGCATCCAGTCGTTCGCGAAGTCACTGGCGGCGGACGCGACACGTCGAGTCTTCGACAGTTTCCGGAAGGCACGACGGCTAAGAGAGAACTCGGGTGAGCCGTTCCCATGCGCAGTGCTATGTCCCGTCTCAGGGCCGTCGATCTGTGGTCAACGACCGTCGTTAACTACGTCCCCCGCATTTTTCGTCAGTCGCCAGTTCGAAAATCAGCGTCTCAGGATAAGTCTGTCCAGAGTGCGACATTCAAGTTAGCGATGGGGTGACGTACACTAATTCTGCTGTTGTTGTGACGGCTACCAGCAGACTGACCGTCGGACTCACGGCGGGTTGTTGGGGTGGTGAGCATGACGTATGCGCGTGATGCACTACTGTGCATAGTGGAAGTCGCATGACTGATCGGGGATGCTTAGTAGAGCTCCAGCACAATAAGTAAGCATTCAGAGCCGCCGGTGTTTTAAACCGAGACAAGGATTCGAGGGTACAAGATGAAGTTCCAATTTGGTGAACATGTGGCCGCTGACCTATGTACGCACACATGGGAGGGCCAAATTACCTAGGCTATTCTTGCGTCGCTCAGAGTACAGTTACAATCGTCCGGAATTCGAGGAAAGGTGGAGCATGCGGAGTGCCAGACACTCCCCTGGAACGGCCAGGTATCAGTCGACGCGATATCGAGCGATCGCATCTCCACTCCGAGCCTCTGTTCCGTGGCCCGGGCTCTCGCAAAAATACATACTCTCTTTCTATTGTAAAGCGATCAACTGGCGATCGTGCATCATGCGCCGACCGGCAAGCACGCGCACGTTCATATCCGAGAATGCAAGTGATCATCATGTCTCGGGTTGCCGCAGGACGACCTGTGGTTGAGATAGTAACTCAACAAGCGACGAAGCGTGAGCGTTGTCGGTTAGTATGGCTCTTGCGCTGCCGCCGCCTGAGATGCTTCTTTTCGGCGCATGCAGACCTCGGATGAGGCGGGGGGACGAATCTTCGAACCTGTTCTATGTTCCCTTAGGACGCGAACGTCGGGACATACGAATGGGAATGGGGCATGGGATGCAAGCAGGGAAGAATGCTATGAGTTCCTCTCTCCAGCCCAACCCGGCCCCTATGACCGTCTCAACATATATTCCTGCTGAATTGTGGTGAGCACAGGATGCACGAGTACATCATATAACAGGGGGTAAGGAAAGTACGTAGTTGGCTGAGACTGTGTAGTCTGGCGAGAATCTATGACTCTTCTTAGGCCTAACGATGCGATATGAGGGATGTTTTTCTACCACCCCAAGATACCCGACCTCACTGCCTCGAGGTGGTTCGTCCCGCCCGCTATGTACCCGACTGCAAGCATCCGAGATGCCGTTATGCATGGAGCACTGCATTGACAATCAACCTTTTGATGAATCGCCGCCAGCAATTTGATAGAAGTCTGCTAGCGGAGCGACGAATACGTACCTAAGTCACTAAAGGCACGTCTGCATGGTATGTGCAGGAAGGCATCTAACAGTGAGGTGATTATCTCGAGTCTTTCGACTGATTCTATCTGTATCAGCTGCTTTAGCTTGCAAATGCTATTGACATGCAGAATGCACTGACCTAAGTAAGCATCTCGCAAGTGGTAGCGGAGCAACTCGTCGCCGAGCTGATCAGCTGCGTTTGGGCGCCGCCTCGTTGTTTCACTGAGGCCAGACGGCATGGCTGCTTGAAGCCTTTTGTATCCAGGTGTCCGAGGTCCTCGCAGTGCGCCACTCCCGGGCGTCTGAGATAGCTCTGCGGTGTATCAGATATCTTTCACGACCCTGCAGTCGTTGCCTTGCGTTGTGTCCGTAGACGGCATATTATGCAAAGCAGCGATACAATAAGTCGTCGAAAAGTGGTGCAGAAGGAGAAGGCAAGAGGCACGGGGGAGGGCGCCGAGGGGGCAGGTAACGGACGGGCGCGTGCGAATTGTAGACGAGCTTAGGAAGAATAATATGTAGTTGGGCCGGGATGTTCTCTCCGCCGTCGCTTTCTCCCTCCTCCTCTCTGTCGTGCCCATCGTCGTCTCCGTCCTGAGCGACGATGGCGTCCATAACTCAGTATTCACAACATCCGTTTTTCACACATCTCGTCGCTCTCTTATCTGTCTACGAGCTTGGTCCTGCCCTCCCGACGCCCATTCCCAAATATGACGGCCCGACCGATTGGCAGATCGAGAGCATCCTCCGCTCTCTCGGCGCCATGGCGCGCCGCATGTATACCGCCGAGGAGGCCCTGAACGCCATCCGAGATGCAGAGAGTTGTGGGCCTGAGTCCAAGAAGCGTCGCAGCGTCGGCGACAGTCCCTTCATATCGAGCTCTGGCTCATCCCACACAGACAGTTCGTCCGCAGAGTCTAATGGCTTTGCGCACCGCTCATCGTCAGTCTCCCCTTTTTTCACCCCCACGAGCTCAGTCGAGAGCATCCCCAGTACCCTTGACGACTCTGTCAAGGACGTCGAAATGTCCGACAGTACGAGCGAAGGCAGCTCCGGGAGCAGCCAGCCTACTCCGCGCGCTCGTCACCCCCACGGCAACACCTCCAGCAACGGCAACCTGCGCACCCCGAACGGCATGACTATCAACCTCGACGGCGTTGTGAATCCTCTCGACAAGATCTGCCGGCCCGTTACGAATGCCACCTCCGCGCCCCCCTCGGTCCAGGCCGACCATGTGTCGTGCCCCGGTTGTGGTAGAATTATAACGGATACAGCCACGATCTCCAAGATCGTCAACATGTCTACAGGCGACGTCTCCTCCCCGCTTGTTGTGCCCCCCGGCCCGCTCGCTGCCGCGGCGTTCGAGAGCGGAATGAGCGCGGTCGACGAACTCAAGCTTTTGAAGACCCAGGTCCAGGATGTCGCACGCGTCTGCAACGCCGTTGCGCGCGGCGACTTGTCGCAGAAGATTACGGTGCCCGTGCAGGGCGTGGTCATGATCCAGCTCAAGGACGTCATAAACGCGATGGTGGGTAGATCGGCCTTTGCGTGCCATAACGCCCTGACGCCCGTCCCCCCAGGTTGACAAACTCGGACAATTCGCAAAGGAAGTCACTCGCGTCTCTCAGGAAGTCGGCACGGAAGGGTATGTCCTCATCCCTCTTCGCTGCATCTTCTCTGGCGGAGTTCCACGCGCACCGCATGCTGACCAGCCGTGCAGCAAATTGGGCGGACAGGCACTCGTTTTGGACGTCGAAGGCACATGGCGCGAGCTCACGGGCGTCGTCAACAAGTTGGCGGCAAATCTCACAAACCAGGTACGGTCTATCGCAAAGGTCACTAAAGCGGTCGCATTGGGCGATTTGTCCAAACAAATCGAGGTCGACGCCCGCGGTGAGATACTGGAACTCAAGAATACTGTCAACGGCATGGTCGTCCGGCTCAGAGCATTAGCGGCAGAAGTCACACGGGTCACAATGGAAGTCGGTTCTAAAGGGCAGTTGGGTGGGCAGGCGCACGTACCGGACGTAGAGGGAGTATGGCTAGAGTTGACGCGGAATGTAAGTGTCTCCCGAAGCGCTGATTTTGATCACGCTTGTGCTCATATTCGGGATCCGCAATGGCTGGCCCAGGTGAATCGGATGTGTTCAAGCTTGACGGATCAAGTGCGGTCGATCGCGAAGGTGACGACAGCCGTCGCGCGCGGAGATTTGACGCAGAAGATCGACATTGAGGTCGAGGGCGAGATGCTCACTTTGAAGCGCACCGTTAATTCCATGGTGGACCAGTTGAGCGCGTTTGCATCGGAGGTCACCCGGGTCGCGTTGGAGGTCGGTACACAGGGTATCTTGGGCGGCCAGGCGCGCGTCGAGGGCGTGCAAGGCACCTGGGCAGACTTGACCAGGAACGTCAACGTACGTGCTTCGCTTGTTGACTTATCACTCGCTTCGTTGCTCAACCCGGCGATGGGTACAGAAAATGGCAACGAACTTGACGGACCAGGTACGGTCCATCTCGGAGGTCACGAAGGCCGTCGCGAACGGCGACTTGAGTCGGACCGTCAACGTTGACGTCCAGGGGGAGATGCTTGACTTGAAGACGACCGTCAACCAGATGGTGGCCCGGTTATCGACATTGGCTAGCGAAGTTACTCGGGTGTCATTGGAGGTAGGAACCGAGGGCATCATGGGTGGTCAGGCTTCGGTCCCGGATGTGCAAGGCGTCTGGAAGGTACGTCTCATTACCTCGATCAGGCGCATCAGGCGATCGGATTGACATCTGTGGGCGATGTAGGGCTTGACTGACAACGTAAATTTAATGGCGATGAACTTGACGAACCAGGTGCGGTCGATCGCCGAGGTGACGAAGGCCGTCGCTGGCGGAGACTTGACGAAGCGAATCACTGTCGACGTGCGTGGGGAGATGCTCGATTTGAAGGAGACGGTCAATGGCATGACGGAGAGCTTGAGTCTGTTTGCGGACGAGGTTACGCGTGTCGCGAAGGAGGTCGGCACGGAGGGTCTGTTGGGTGGCCAGGCGCAGGTTACGAACGTCGGCGGTACCTGGAAGGACTTGACGGACAACGTGAACGTCATGGCGGCCAACGTAAGTGGTGGCTTGGCAGTGCTGTGTTGTATGGTGTCTGAACATCTTGTGCAGTTGACGTTACAAGTCCGGACCATTGCTTTGGCTACGGTAGGTCCCCGACTGCCTTTGGAGGTAAGGATATTTCTCTGACCACATTTATCCAGCGTGCTGTCGCCATGGGTGACTTGACACAGAAGGTCATGGGCGTGTCGGTCTCCGGAGAGATACTCGACCTCGTCAACACCATCAACAGCATGATCGACCAGTTGGCTATCTTCGCCGCCGAAGTCAAGAAGGTCGCTCGCGAAGTCGGTACCGAAGGCAAGCTGGGTGGTCAGGCCGAGGTTGGCAACGTTGAGGGTATCTGGCAGGAGATTACGTACGTTGTTCTCGTCATGCCTGTGGGTCTCGCGAAGTATGCTGATGGCCCCGGGTTTTCTTAGGATGTCCGTTAACACCATGGCGAGCAACTTGACGACGCAAGTAAGGGGCTTCGCGCAGATCTCCGCGGCGGCCATGGACGGCGACTTCAGCCGGTTCATCACGGTTGAGGCGAGCGGAGAGATGGACTCGTTGAAAACGCAGATCAACCAAATGGTGTCGAACTTGCGCGACAGCATACAGAAGAACACCGCTGCTCGGGAGGCGGCCGAGTTGGCGAACAGGTCGAAGTCTGAGTTCTTGGCCAACATGTCGCACGAAATCCGGTATGTTGCTGTCACGCACGCTATCGGTTCTTTTTTCCGATCGTTGAGCTTGTGATTACCAGGACACCAATGAACGGTATCATCGGTATGACGGAGCTCACCCTGGATAGTGACCTGAACCGGTCGCAGCGCGAGAACCTGCTCTTAGTCCACAGTTTGGCCCGCTCCTTATTATTGATCATCGATGATATCTTGGATATCTCGAAGAGTGCGTCCATCGGTATCTCTATGGAATTCTATCCTGATTATCCTTGCCTACAGTCGAAGCCGGCCGAATGACCATGGAGCAAGTGTCTTACTCAATCCGGCAGACAGTCTTCGGCATCCTCAAGACCTTGGTTGTCCGCGCCTCGCAAAATCAGCTCGATCTCACCTACGACGTCGACCCCGACATTCCCGACCAGCTTATTGGCGATTCGCTCCGTCTGCGCCAGGTCATAACAAACCTGGTCGGCAATGCGATCAAGTTCACGCCTTCGAAGGTTTCCCGCAAGGGTCACGTCGCTCTCAGCTGCAGATTACTCGCTAAGGACGACCAGCACGTGACTTTGGAATTCTGCGTGTCTGACACTGGTATCGGTATCGCCAAGGACAAGCTGACCATGATCTTCGACACGTTCTGCCAGGCCGATGGCTCCACGACCCGAGTGAGCCTCTCCAGTGATCCGTATCATTGAGCTTCGTGCTGATCATCATAAAGGAATATGGCGGTACCGGTCTTGGTTTATCCATCTCAAAGCGCCTTGTGACCCTCATGTTGGGTAACATGTGGGTAGAGTCGGAGGTCGCAAACGGGTCCAAGTTCTTCTTCACCATCACGTCCCAAATCAGCCCTCTCTCGATGGAGGCCACACTAGCCAAGATGCAACCTTTCCAGAAGCGGAGCATCCTCTTCGTCGATACCATGTTCGATCGCACCGGTGTCGTCCAACGTGTCCTTGAGCTCGGACTCAGGCCGTATGTCGTACACTCAGTGGCGGAGGTTGCCGACAAGACGACTTGCCCGCACATCGACACCATTGTCGTCGACTCGCTCAGCGTCGTATGTATAGCAGATTGTTCTATGGAAGCTAGCCTGCTCATGCCATTGTTCGTAGACTGAGAACCTGCGCGAGCACGAGCACCTGCGTTATATCCCTATCGTCTTGCTGTCACCGGTACTTGTTTTCCATGATAATCTGTGAACAGCACTGACGGCCCGCTCATATCGGCAGGAATCGTGCCCTCGATTGAACCGTGAGCACACCTTCTGCTGTGCTCTATTTCTTAAGGTTTACTTACTCGTCATATAGTGAAGTGGTGCCTGGACAACGGCATCTCCTCTCAAATCACAACACCTGTCTCCGAGCAGGACCTCGCCTCAGCGCTGATCTCAGCGTTAGAGTCAAATACGGTAACGCCTGTCGTGGCCGAGAACGACGTGCCGTACGATATCCTGATCGCCGAGGACAACCTGGTGAACCAGAAGCTTGCTGTGAAGATCCTCGAGAAGTATGGTCATCAGGTCGAGATTGCCGAGAACGGTCAGCTGGCCGTCGACGCGTTCAAGGCCCGCGTGCAAAGGAACAGGCCATTCGACGTCATTCTCGTGAGTCTCGACCATTCCATCCAATTCATTGTGTCAGACATTAAGCCTGCTGTCCTGCGCACTATTCCAGATGGATGTTTCTATGCCGTTCATGGGCGGTATGGAAGCCACGGAACTCATCCGGACCTACGAGCAGACCCATGGCCTGGAGCCAACTCCTATCATCGCGCTCACAGCGCATGCAAGTACGTGCATTCGAAACCTTGTCTGCTGTTAGCCGTGTATAACCAAATCTGAACTCAGTGATCGGCGACCGCGAGAGGTGTCTGCAGGCTGGTATGGACGACCATATTACGAGTACGTGTCAATTGAGGGTGTATGACATCAGTCATATATACTCACACTTCCACAGAGCCCCTGCGTCGGAGCGATCTCATGAACTCGATCAACAAGCTTGCGGGCGAGAGGAAGATGGCTTTGGCGCGGAGTCGTGTGCAACATCGTTCATCATTCCCCATGCAGGCACTCTTGCGCGAGTTCCGATGATCATAGCTCATCCCATGTACACTCTTGTTCTCCTTCGCTAGCATCTTGTGGCATCCATGCACTAGTATGCTCCATGCCCTCTTGCGGTACTATCGTTTCTGTGTCTCATTTGTCGTGCATGTATTACCATCATATCCTCCTGCTATGTGTTCCATTTACTCTCAGTCTCGTTTCGTCTCTCACTTACCCACTCTGATTTACGAGTAGTACCGTTCGAAGCATCCTTACGTCTGCTAGCATCCTTGTATCGTTCCTCATCGTCTCATTGTACCTATCAGCGTAGCTATGTTAATGTTCATCGTACATGTTCATGAATTCCATATGGAAAGAATTAACCGTGGATGTACGAGTTGTAGCATGCGTTATTCAATGTCCGCTATGACTACGCTATGTCTTTGGAACGATAAGAACAGTGAAATCAGCAGGCGAGCCGCGACGCTAGCAACTTAGCGGCTAAGCAGAGGTCGGAAGGGCGCCCAGCAGGTTCGCTTTCTGATCCCAACTTACATCCGTCGGGAGTACCTTGCTCTCATCTACTGTCTGCTCTCTTACCCTATAACTTATTGCCTCTGAACCACCATCTGTTCTGTTTTCTCAATCTGACCTATACGTCTGGATGCTGGCACTTCGTCTGATTCTACTCCTATGTCTTACATTCTTGGCTGGAGCTCGAGAAGAACCTATTGGATCCCTTGGTAGGCAGGGATCTTCGCACACCAACAATTGGGCCGTGCTGGTGTGCGCGTCGAGATATTGGTTCAATTACAGGGTGCGTTGACTCGCTGTCTCCGGCGGAACAACTTGGTCTTGACGAGGACACCAGCACATGGCCAACGCGCTGGGAATGTATGTGCTCCTTGCTCCCAATGCTATGTCGCATGCGATGTAGCATCAAACAGAGCGGCAAGACGTGTACGCTTACATTGTCGTCAAGGTACCGCACTGTGAAACGACTCGGTATCCCCGATTCAAATATCATCTTAATGCTCGCAGACGACGCAGCGTGTAACCCACGGAATAAGTTCCCAGGTTGCGTCTACGCAAATCCGGGACGCAATCTTGACCTATACGGAGACAATATCGAGGTCGACTACCGCGGGAATGAGGTCACAGTCGAGAATTTCCTCCGCGTCCTGACGGGTATGTCTTCTGTAGAATGCCTGGGCTTGCTCATGTTCAACACAATGTTCGCAACCTGCCCCCATGGTGTACCCTCTACTAGGTCGCGTGGAGCCCTCAGTACCTCGTTCGAAGCGGTTGTTGACCGATGACCGCTCGAACGTGTTCATCTTCATGACGGGACACGGAGGGAACGAATTCTTGAAATTCCAAGACAACGAGGAGATCAGCGCATTCGATATCGCGGATGCGGTGGCCCAGATGTGGGAGAAGAAACGGTGAGTCGATAAGGGACTTACTGCGAGATACTGCAAGTACTTACGACCGGCAGGTACAACGAGCTATTCTTCATGATCGATACCTGTCAAGCGAACACGATGTACTCAAAGTTCTACTCTCCCAACGTGCTCGCGACTGGTTCCTCGGTCATCCATGAGAACTCTTATTCGGTGCGCGTGGTCAACTCTAGCAACGTCTTTCCGCTTCGCTTACTCTCGACACAGTACGAGAATGACTATGACATCGGCGTAGCAGTCATCGACAGCTACACGCACTACGTCCTGGAGTTCATGGAAGGCATCAACAAGACGAGCCAGACTACCATGGAGGATCTCGTACGTGATCCGATCTCCAACCAAATATCATCTTATCGAACATGTTCCTACAGTTTAACACGTACGATCCGGTCAAGATTCGTTCACATCCAGGCGTCCGGTCGGATCTCTTCGAGCGCGATTTTCGCGACACGCTTGTTACAGACTTCTTCGGTGGCGTGGCCCAGGTTGAAGTCCTCCCTCCTCTGAACGGATCGCCAAGACCCCGCGTCTCTTTCGACGAAATCACGTCTGAAACAGCAGAGTTAGGCGTTCACCAAGAGAAGGAGTCAGGGCTCGTCGCGTCAGTCGGAGACATCAATGGGCATGTCTTTCTGGCCGCGCTAGGAGAGGGACCTCAGTCGGAGGTCGGCCGACCGTTTGTACGGAAGGCGAGGACATGGACGTCGACACTCGCCGTGCTTGTAATGGGGTGCTGGGTTGCTACACGGAGGAAATAGACTTATACCCTTCGCCTGCCCCGTGTGCTACCATCGGAGCTGAATCGTCTGTGTTCAGCTACACTTGCAGGCTCAGAATTGGAGGCGCTTGCCGATTATTACGGTCAAGACTACCTCGTCTAACCACTTCGAGGAAGGGCGAGCCATCGCGCTCAATGATCTTTGCGGCCGCCATCGATGATTTGTGGCAAATTGCCGAACCTAGAGATGATCTGCCTGACGGTCGATTGAAAGGTCCGGATTGGCAGGCGAGCCGGACTAGCATGTCGGTGAGACGGGAGACAGGTAGCGTCAACGACGTCTCGATGGTATATGTTGAGGGAAACATGAGTCGGCGGGTTCACACAGTCATGTCGCATCCGTGACACTTGGCCCAAGACAATGATAATGGTGTTTTCCAATGGCATACAATATTGCTCTGACTCGTCTACTTTGTGCATCCGATACTCGTACAGTGACGTCTAGTAAGCTAGTCTCGAGTGACTACGCCTTGGGGGCCTTGCCACCAGCCTTGGAGCTGGGGGGAGAACCTGCGGCGTTCTTCGCCGCAGCGGACTGCACGCGAGACGGGAAGGAACCCTTGCCGGTGTCATTCCCGCTCTTGGCCTACAGACGGATGTGCATGAGCTCAAAACCCATAGAAAGAAAAGCGTCGATGAAGTGCAAGAAAGGGCCTGGGCTGACCTGGGAGGACTGAATGCGCGAGGCATCGGAGGGGGTGGTCTTGTTGGCGCTAGCTGTAAGGCCCAAGCCGGTGTCAGCGGTCGTTGGCGTGGGCGACGAAACCGCAGAATAACCACTTACCAGCACCACCGCGAGCGGGCTTACTACTGGGCGGCATTGTAATATGAGAAGTGGTGAAAGTGGTTGTGGTGGTGAGGAGTTGAAGACCGTTGGAGGCTTGCTGAGCAGCGACCCAACGGTGCCCTCTTTATACCTTTGGCCGTGGAGAGATTGCCTAAGTATTACGCCGTAATCCTGTCCGCCTATGCAGTGAACGTCCTCTGAGATGAGAACGAGCTTGGAAGCCTCGTGTGACGCGCGAATTCCACTATTGGTTGTCGGGGGAAACTTTAACACCAAATCAAGCTGAGCAGCGGTCCAGTCCGGTACGGCGATACCGCCATTGGGCGGGATGCTGTCTAGCTAGAGCACCTCATGAAGGCGTCGATGTGTGAGGAAGCGATGCGACAGGGAGGCGGGCACATACATGGAAGGACGTCCACCTCGGAAATTAGGCGATGTCCGCTGCTTTCTTGACGTGCGGGAGATAGAAGCGAGAGATCAGCGTTCAGTCTGTGCGCAGAACCGCGTTGGAGTGAATGCAAAGAACTTCAGTGGGTGCCGCAGCGCAGCCGGAGTGCGGGCCTGTGTAGGAGGTTCTCGAGGATAACCGAGAGTAACTCACTAGCATTGTCCAACCACGTCCCGCCATCGAGTTGACTGTCGCCTGCCATCGGACTGCATCCCATTCGTGTCGCCAACTGTCCGTACCTCACAATGCATTTCGCATCGTCACGGTAAACATCGAAAGAGAAGGCCTGAAATAGAGAGCTGCCAGATTTAGAGTCCAGACAGCGGCCCGTAATCGCCGAGTACAAATGGTCCGCGCGAGAGAATTTCGCAGTATTCTCGCAAGAAGTCACGTCCGTACACGTAGGGAGAACATGAAGCTCGTTGACGTGGCATCCATGTAGGGCAGTAGATGTGCAGGATGTGAGCTGGTATGAGCTCGGGCTATATTGTCGCCCGTAGGGTAGCGTAGATCGTTTTGCGGTCCGCGTGGACGAACTCGTCTGCTTGCTGGCGTGATCTGAGGTGATTTGAATCACTATCAGCAACATGCACCGTGATCCAAGTCACCTGCAAGACCTCTGGATAGGTCTGGTCTACTCACGGTGTGGTCTGTGATTCGTCTCAAGACCAGCCATACCCCACATTCCCATGCTCGGGGGGAGGGGATTGGGCCGAACCTATTCACGGCGGTGCGAACTATCCTCCCTATTTGGATACCGTCCCCAGACTTGTCATCGTGATCGACGATCTCGTCCACGTTGTCCTGGTGCGAATGCGTTGTTTGAGGATATAAGGACGATTAGCTCGGATGATTTAAGAAGATATCACACCAATATACCTGCGACTAAGCATTACACTAATCTCGCCTCAGTTATGCACGGCCTTGGAAATGGAGGCCTCCCGCTGAGACTTTCTACCCATTCATTGTAGCGTCACGAATGGAGTTCACTCAAGCGTATGCTACTGCTGAGATGTATAATCTGCACCTAGACTCCACAGGAGCTAACATACCTTAACGAGCTACCGTTGATTCACCAAAGGGACACGCGCGCTAATGCAGCGTAGCGGTTCGTCCCGCAGTACCATAAATTCAGTATAGTCTGTGGTTGAGGATTGCAAGACGATAGTAAGGGTTGAAGCATTTTGTTTGCCTTGTTCATGAGAGACTCTATTACTGCCGGTGAGGTTCGTAAAAGACGCGTCTCACTGATTTGGTGGTGCCAATGCCAGGACAGAGTGCTTCCCGGCGCCCGATGCGGTTTGCGGCTGGGGGTGGCCATGACAGCCTGTTGATTACAGCGCGAACAAACATAGGCTTGTCACTGGGCTCAAGCTGGACCCGCTTACTGAGCCATAGAGACGGGTGAATGTCTGCAACCACGAGGAGACGTGAGCGTCGGAATAGGAAGCACAGAGATGCTTGAGATATGACTAGAATGAACGAACTCAAGATAGCACGAGTTCTGTACTGAAGAGTCGCCGTCCCCGTACTACCAGTAGAATCCGAGAAAGCAATTACCGCAGCAATTCGGACGCGCGGTGGATCCTGTTTGTTCGTATTTGTTATCCTCAGGATGTACCGCTGCCAATCGCGCCGAGGACCGTAAGAGTATAGTTGTAAGCCGCATCGAATGTGAGTACCTCTGAGCCTTTGCGGGTGAAAATGTGATGGTTAGACAGTGCACTACGCTTGACCATCGCGGTTCCTAGCGGTTAGGACAGGAAACCCTGAGACGGCGTCTTCCGCGGGCCTAAAAACACGAGCAAATAGCCGGGTTCAAACGAGTGCATCCGGTGAGAACTATTGTCTTTCACTTCCATCGGCTTTTGGACCCTCATATTCTTCGTGTTGCCTCATGTGAGAATGATCATAGTACGTGATCCCGCGGATTCTGGTGCTACGATATGCCGATCAGTGAGCCAGCAACAGCGATCTCAATTGTTCAACGAGCCTTCCGTTCGAGAAGCCCCAAGCATGTTTCCTGACAAGGCTTCGAGATAGGCTGGACAGGGCTGCCGGCATAAGCATCGCCGTCTACAAGTCATGAGCACTCTACAATGATCTCGCGGTAAACCCTCGACTTGTCATCATAGCTGCAGTGAGATGGTCGAGGGTCGTCTCTTCTGGGGCCATTTCACGTCGAAAGGAAATCCGCCCGGCCGAAAGCGCGGAATCCCGTCATTTTGTCGCATTGCCTTTTCGATTGCCACCGCTCCGTCCCCGTCTCCGTGTGAAGAACGTAAGTAAGTCGGACATTTCCCCTTTCGATGTTGTAGTTAAGTTTACCTCTATTGCCTCAAGCAGGACTTACCGTCAGGCCGAATTTGCAAGGAATGGCAAGGAGAACTGTTTACAGAACCCATACAAAGCTTTGTCTCTTCACCACGATAGCCTACTCTCGTCTTGGCACACATCATGAGGTGCCACCGTGCAGAACGCGTAGCAGATTGGCTCGAGAGGGGGCGGTGAGTATATGATTTGAATCTAGCCCCACCACCCAGATCGCTCAACCTTCGCGTCTTCTCGGAAGGGAATGCATGTTCAACTGCCCAACGAGAACATTCTCTGACAGCTGAACAATGTGGCTACTAGATAGCTTCGACGTGCATGTGATGCCTTATCGCACGACAGCAGGGCAGTGTGCTGGCAGCCATGTCGCCTCATGGCCGTGCGCATCCTTCTTCAACCCGAGACTCTTGGCTGGACGACCTTGCGGGAAGCCTCCCCCGGAGTTAACTGTAAGCATCGGCCGTGGCAGCCGTTTTCTCATAGTGGTCCTACGCGCTCGATTGAACGCTGAGAATGTCGACAGTGACTCTCCCACGAAACTGGGCTTCCTGGGATTCCCGGTATCCGTCAAACAGCTTATCAGAAGTGCCATAATGGCGTATACGGAATACGAAGTGGCCTTTGAGAACCTATATTTGCAATCAGGTTCCACCGAGGATATGGTCTTCTACGTCAGGCCAGGTCACGGGCTCAATCTCGTCAAGGATGCATGGCCTATTTACGACCTGTCGGTGTGAACGCATAACCTGTTCGTGGAAGCACAACGCATGCCTATGCCTCGTCAAGTGATTGCAGAAGCCACAGAACCATGCGTGTCGCCACTTGGGCGTACCAACCAAGCACAAGGTTTGTCCATCGAGCCCCATGTCATCTTCTCGGTCAGGCGTTTGATGATTACTCCAACACCTGCCAAGCCATTCGCCGACAACAGCGGCCTATGCGGGGGAGGTCTGGGTCGTTTGCTACGCTGGCAACGGGGTATAAAATGTTCGAGGGACATGCTCCATCTCCTCAGCTCGGGATCCACCCAGTTCTTCGTCCAGCCCCTTCACGAATATCGCCCTCACCATGTTCGCTGCGACGCTCCTCTGCCAGATTCTCCTCGCCACCGCGGCGTTTGCCATCCCGACGTCCAAGGAGCGTCTGGCACAGCGCGTTGCTCGTCGTTCCTCTGGTCTCACCCACCAGGGCCGCCCTAACCAGGTGGTTGCGCGTCCCGCGGCTGAGGCTGGATCCAACTCCACGCACGCCGAGTTCAGCAGCAACTGGTCGGGCGCCGTCTTGGTTGCTGGATCTGTTCGTAACCTTCGCTCGCCGCAGTGCATTGACTAGATCTCACACATCTTCTCAGAACACCTTCAAGTCCGTAACTGGCACCTTCACCGTTCCCACCCCCAAGGAGCCTTCGGGCAGCTCTGGCACTCACTCCGCTTCGGCGTGGGTCGGTATCGATGGAGACACCTGCGGCAGTGCCATCCTTCAGACTGGTGTTGACTTCACCGTTTCTGGCTCCTCGACCTCCTTCGATGGTGAGAGTCTTTCCCACAGAGCTGCCGCACAACGACCGCTGACGGTAGCTCCCTTCCCCCCCCGCGCATGCGCATTCGGTCCATCGGAAACATAGCCTGGTTTGAGTGGTTCCCCGACTTCGCGACGGACTTCACCGGGTTCAGCGTCCGCTCTGGCGACTCGATCACCGCGACCGTCACCGCGACCTCGCTCACGGGCGGCACGGCGACGCTCGTGAACCACCGGTCCGGCCAGACCGTGTCGCACACGTTCTCCGGCCAGCCCGCGCTCTGCCAGGAGAACGCGGAGTGGATCGTCGAGGACTTCGAGGAGGGCAGCTCGCTCGTCCCCCTCGCCAACTGGGGCACCGTCACCTTCACTGGCGCCTCTGCCGGTCTCTCCAGCGGCTCCGAGGGCCCCTCGGGCGCGACCATCATCAACATGGAGCAGAACAGCCGCGTGCTGACATCCGTCTCTGCCTCCGGGTCCACCGTCACGGTCGAGTACACCGGCTCGTGAACAGTCGAGGGGGCAGGACTTTGGGGGCGCAGAGGATGAACGTTGAGCGACAATAGGGTCCACACTTGTTGCGCTCAAGCGTGGAGGGTTGGAAAGAACTCGGTCGGGATTCTGTGAACGGTAACCGTACAATGTACCAAAAGAAGGGGAAAGTGTATGTTGTGTCAGGCCAGAACATCATGCAGTGTCGACTATGTGTCCGGCTTGCTCATCAAAAACCCGCGTTAAGCTTGCGAAAGTGCGGTAATCATCCATAACAACTCGACAAAATTGGGGGCCTCAGAGAATACACGTGCGAAGAAGAAATTTGAGCAAAGCCGAGACCGACATCATCGTCGGAGCATATCACAACCGGGCCAACCCATCATGTCCAACCGATCCTTTGCTGAAGCAAGGATACAGATCATTGAACTGCTGAGCATGAGCATGGATCATTGCATGGAGTATCCGGGCGCGTTGCCGCTGCGAGTGGGGTACCGGTATGTATTCGAAAAGAGGTGATGACGGAAAAGGAAGGACGACGAAAGTAGAACGAGCGCGCGCCATTAACCTTGCTTCTACGGTGGGAAATTTGGCCAGATCGACAGGACCGGCCATATACAGTTGCACTGGACTTCCATGATTTCACCGTCCACCTGTACGTCGTAAGAAAACGACCCCGGACCTGCTCAGTGCATCCACGAGCCCACGACTTCAGGCACTTATCTCCTGATACCAACCGTGATGTCCATCGAAGCCGCCGCAAAGGAGTATGCCAACTCTGTGTATTATGTTGTCTGCCCTGACCTGATGTCCTTTGTACTAGTGGAGCCCTCTTTCCTGAGTTCGTCGAAGGCAAGGAGCTGCGTCTCTCCCTACCGAACGCCGGCTCGTCCTCTTCTACGGCTTGCACGATAGTGAAAGCATTCCGCCCGTTCACCATGTCTCCCGTCCTTCTTGTGTCGCTGATCCAACCCTCTACACCAACCCACGGTGACGATGTATTGCCAACCACCGCGATCATCAAACTATACGACCGACGCTGTCTTTCTAATGCACGCGACGAATTCGACGAGGGCAAGCCATGGTCCCTCGACAAGGAACAGGAGTACAGGCAGTACCTCGACGACGTCGCCACAGGCTCTGTCGCACGGGGCGACTTCGACAGCCCGACCTTCATGTGGGACAACGACGTCTCGGATGGCGAATTCGAAGCCTACCTCCAGCGCGTGGCGCAGCGGATGTTCGACGCGGAGCGCACGGCGTACGAACGGTTGCGCGACCTCCAAGGGAAGAAGATCCCGAGGCTGTACAGCGTCGTCGAATACGAGATCGCCATCCCCAACGCCCGCGGCGATGGAGCTGCCGTCACAGACACGATCCCGGGCCTCTTGCTCGAATACGTCTCATCGCTCTCACTTAGGCAGCTCGTCGCGACGTGGACGGCGCGCAACCCCCCCTTGGCCAACGAGGTCCTGGCGGTGTTGTGCGAGGAGGCGGTCAAGGTCGTCGATCGGATATCCGACTTCGACGTCCTGAACGAAGACGTGCGCGTGGACAACTTCCTGATCCGCGAGCCCTTCATCGATGCCACCTCGTCTACGCAAGGGGGAAACGCGGCTGTTGTGGAGAACGCGGTGGTGCTCATCGACCTCGGCCTCTGTCGCCTGCGCAGGGAGGACGAGAGCGAGGATGAGTGGATCAAAGCCAAATGGTCCCAGGACGAGGCGGGTGCGGTTGGCTTCGTGCTTCTCGGTCTCGTCCGGGAGTTCATTGGAGAGAACGTCTGGAAGTACGAGAGAAGCCTGCGATACTATCGCCCCCTAGAGGAGTAATTGCAGCTCCCGATCGGAGGCATGGTGTTCTCATGAGGGGGTAGTTGTACGCTGATATGCCTTCTGGTTCCAGAGTTCTCTGCGTCCCTTTCTCTTCCAGGACGTATTGCCCCTATTCATGGTTGTATTGAACACTAAAGGTTACATCTCGATCGGGTCCAGACTCAGGAAATCACATAGTATAACGCAATTCCCGTGCTCACCGTAGCATCTACCGGGACTTACGAATTCCGGGGGCAGCGACAGTAGTCCGAACGAATTTGCAAAGCACTGACTCCGACATCGTGTCCTCTCCAGGCCGAAGCCGGTTGAGGGAGGTTCGGGCCAGCCATGGAGCTAACTCGAAATCGAATGCTGGTTGTGGCGTTTACCGACCTTCTGACCTCCTTTCTCTGGGAACAAAGGCACTGACAGAAGGGATGCAGTGAATGTATGAGGTGCAGGGCGTCGTCGAAGGCGTCGAGCGCTTCAGGAAGCCGGTGTGGCGCCCTGAATTGTGCAATTGTGCCGTACGCATCGCCGCTAGTGGTGAACCTGAAACTCCGGTGCTTGCAGTAGTGTCCAAATGACACCGGTCTTCCTGGCGTTCGCTCGTCTGATGACGAATTCCTACATAAGGATATAAGTGTAGAGACGACGTGAATTCCCCCAGTCCCATCTGAGGCTATCTCCCGTCAACCCCGCCAACGAAGGAACGAATTGATCTCTTGCCAACGATGCCGGTGAGGTACCTCACTCAGCCAGAGGCTCGTCTCCCGCTGATGCGCTCTCAATAGAAGAAAGCCCCGTCCGTCAAAGACTATCTCGACGGCATAGACGTCTCCAAGGTTACGTCAGGTCTTTGGGCCCCTGCCAAGCAGTGGAACCGCCTTCACGGCGACGGAAAGTCGACCACAGGAGGCTCATACCATATCGAGACCATACATGGCAGCGACGGCGTGTACAAGGCCAAGGTTGTCGGCCCGGGCGGTGCCACCAAGGTCGAAGTGGAATGGGCTGCTGCTACGAACCCGGCCCCTACCGTCGCCACCGTCATCGCGGCGCTCAAGGCGAAGGCCTAGATCTGAAGATTGTGGTAAGGATGAAGTCCTATTCATTGCTGGAACGCCAACTCACTGCCTGAGCTCTAGTGCAGCAACACCATTGGCACACAGTGCGGTCGAACGCTAGGAAAGAGGGAAGAACGTCGGGGCGTAGGCGTCGTGTGTAAAAATAGTGAATCCATGTTGTCGTTGACTTTGCTTCGGTGTTTGAGCTCAACGAGGTCAGCGGGACAGCGAGCGGATAGCCCAAATTCACGTATCGTACATGCAATGCCTCCACCGCAAGATGCATCCCTTCCAGAACGCAGGTGCACTTGGTCGAAGGCAAAGAAGCCGACACAACAGATACCACCGAGTGTCATGATCAGGTAGATGCATCAGCAGCCTGCCCAACCCCTCTAGCCGAGCCTAAGGGCGACTGTGCTCTCCATCCATGGCCATAGGACTCTGTAGCAAGCATCGATCAGTTCGAGGAGTTGACCGTTCACAAGCAGAATCAGACCCGTACGTATGAGAATCGTCGAAACCAAAATCAAATTACACATAAAGTAACACACCGGAACACCTATCGTATACCAAGGACGCCCACAAGAAGCATTCAAGCTCCACATCGCCATGCAGGTCCCAGTTACCGGTCCACATCTACAGGCAACGTGCGCGTGAACCCGACGTTGCATACATAGGGTATCAGTGGACGGGTATTGGTGAACGATGATAGCGGTGGTGAAGCTGGACGAGACCCTGAGGCCAGCACCGCACGGCAGCGACGCGCATGGACTCGATAGGGGGTATATGTGCAAACAAGACGACGCTGTCGTACGTGACCCCACGTGCAGTAAGGGGTGAAGCGTAGCGGGAGGATGAAGGGGCACTGGGGCAGGTAGCCAAGCACGCGGGGCAAGAAGGATTGTACAGCCCATAACGGCAGACATAAATCAATAAGAGGGAGGAGCACGCGGAGGGATCAAGGTAATCGCAGATGGAATCAGGAACACGCTAGGCGGGGCACAAGGGATACGAGACGCGAACAGATATAAAAGACTAGCGTAAAATCGCAGAAATGACAGGAAGTCGCATCAGGTGCGGACGAGGCACTGCAATACCTCGCCTGCGCAGATGCGAAAGAGGCGAGATTGGCAACCAATACACGTACAGGAATTCCTACAACCCAACGGGAAACGGAGACGAAAAGGCGACGCAGAGGGTCTACGAGGGACTCTCACTCGGCGGTGCCGACGTACGCGTCTTCGTCGTCGTAAACCGTGTTAGCAAGGTTCTTCCTTGAGTTCGAGGCGGCGACAGGGTAGACGGTAGAGGAAGAAGCCGAGGCGGTGGTGTCGGGAGAGTACAAGACGCGCATGCCCATGCTGTTGTAGTTCGCAGCGGGGGTGGGGGGAGCAGGACTGCCGGGGACGGTAGCACCCATCGCGCGACGCTCAGCGTAGGCACGGAGCATCGCGTCAGGTGACATGACGTTGGCGTGCATGGGCTGCATCGGCATGGCGCCCAAGATGGGGGACTTCGGCGCCTGGTGCGTGGGGCTGGGGGGAGTTGGCATCTGAACGGCGGAGGGCATCTCAACCTGGGCACCTCCCTGTTCGCCAAGCCGCATCACTGAAGCGACAGTTAGACATAAGTAAGGACGAATGAAGGAAGAATGCGTACTAGTCAAAGCAGGCATGAATTCATCGTAATTTGACTGATGCTCGGCATCTCCTCCGGCCATACGGGCTTGAATGTCCTCGTGGGTGAGGCTGAGAGGACCAGCAGTCTGTATCGGGGACAAGATAGGCGAAGAGTTGCTCGAACTCTCGCTAGAGTGCTGGCGATCAGGCAGGGGCGGGACAACAACACTGCTGGTGTGGAAGGCACGGGACTGGCGGGCGCGGCGAGACTCTGACGACGGGCGGGGATCGGCAGCGAACGACACACGGGAGACGCGGTTCTCAAAGGCGGAGGTGCGAAGGCCAGGGCGAAGTTGTGACATGTACGGCGCATCAGGAGGGAGACCGTCCTGGGCTAAGATGCCACGGGCGCCGATGCCAGCCTGACCGCCTTCAACGGCGACGGTCGATGCAGGTCGGATGCCGCCGAAGGAGAACGACGACGTACGATTCCCAGGGACTGCCATGCTGTTCCGAATGGCAGCGTTCGCACCCGCACCGGAGAGGGACTTCCAATCGGTGGAGATAGTGGACATGCGCTTGTCGACCATCTCGCTGAACCGCTTACGCTTCTCCTTGCCCTTTTGACGGTTCATCCGGATGTACGCCACGACGATGAGACCAATGATAAAGAGGAGCGGAATGATTACGGCGGCTGCAATGGCACCCTTCGACGGTCCATGCTTCTCAGTTGGGAGGTTGTTCACCTGCTCGACAGCCCCTGCGACAGCAGAGTCACCCGTCGAATTGCCGGAATATGTCGCGGTGAAGAGCGGCCCGGCAGCACCACCGACAGCGAAGATAGGTTGCCCAGCGGGGATGATGGTGAATTCAAGGCTGACGGAAGACGTAGAGTTCCACCAGCCAGGTTTGAGGGTTGCGTTGTAGCTCCCGGTCTTGTAGTTGACGTTCTCCCACTCGTGGATGAGGGGCGGATTCCCGCTCGGTGCGTAGAGGTAAATATCGACAGCGGTCGTGTTGAGACAGGATGTGTCCCAGCTAATGGTGACGGGCTGGCTGGCATCGACGGTTTGGCCTTTGGTAGGCGTCTTGTAGAGACCACCTGTTAGGCAGTCTGAAGATGAAACATTAGCAGAGGTGGTAAATGGTTCGCTCGCAGCACAAAAACTTCGCATGGGCAACAAACGGCTGTCCATCGCGCTCTGCATGCCTTATCTCATGCCATGAGAGCGTAGAGGCCGATGATGGGGTAGAAGAGCCATTGGCAGATATTATCTTCGTGGCCTGCAGTTGTTTGGGGAGGACGTCAAGAACCAGCCCTCAGGAAGTCAATTTTTGAAGGCCGGTCACATCCTACCAGCCAACCGTCCGCGAGTATTCTATCTCTCGAACTCCCCAAGTTTTCAACATCCATGACACCCGAGACTGGCTTTAGCGCAAGCCCGCAGCTGCCATACCCGCTCCATTTTCGCGAGCGTACGAAACATTAAGTTCTGTGTGGAAGGGCCATATGACTTACCATCGCGTTTGTTAAGCTGATTGGTATGCTGATGCAAACCAACGGCATGGCCCAAGCGTACAGTCTTGAATCCACTCTTCATAGTTGACGTCAAAAGAGTGTGGGATGAAAAGAAGGGGATGAGGAAGGAAAGGATAGCCGGGGCTCGAGGGCGAGAGCGACGACGACAAGGGGGAGGGCGACGACAACGATGGCGGCGAACAGGAGGCTCGCGACGGGAAAGACCCTTCTCCGGGAACAGACGCCCGAATCCAGATGCAACTCCGAACAACAGCCGCTTGCTGATAGCCGCTGATGGGTCCCCGGGAGCAATAGCTTGCTTGTTCGAATACCGTCTATTCGTACACATTTGAACATACAACAATGGTTGACCGTGCGGGAATACATCCAAGACCTAGCCTACACATTTTCGTCCTCAAACAGGTTCGTACACCTCCATTCTAGTATGCAATACGATCCATTCCTCGAGGTACCTACGCTTTCTATCAGCCACAAGTAATGCAGACATCTTACTGAACATACATACCTTCCAACCATGCGTAGCAGCCGCCCGCTTATAGCCAGCTAATGCCTCCTGAATGTTGTACGGCCTACATCGACATACGAACAATCAACACCGACAACTGGCAGTGCGCCGGATTCGTGGCATCGTAGATATGTACTCACGTATCCCAGTTCGGGGCGAGGCGAGCGGCCTTCGGATCCAGGTTCGAGATCGCGAGCTTGATTTGGAGGAGGACGGCAGAGATGCTGACAGGCACATGTCAGCTTCCGGGAAGAGCGAAGTAGTTGCGACATCATCTATGACTATATATACCTGTAGCTCGGAAGCCAACCTGCCACCAAGTAAGGCGGTCAGAACATCTGAAACGATTGAACCGCCGCAAACTCACCATCTGCGGTCAAAAGATCCATACACATCGAGCCTCCTACAAAGCATACGAGAGGTCAGTAGGAGCGAATCGAGTGATTACAACCACAACAAACCAAGGGTGACATGCCCGCCACCGCCCTGTAATCAGATAGTTAGAGCGAACATGTAATGGGATGGCGCGCAGCGAACCTGGCTGAACCCTAAGAATCTAGGCTTCAGAATGCGGAAGAAAGGTGGCGCATGGGGAAAGTCAGCCGGGAAGCGGATCTCGAACACCAAGGAGTTGACACCACTATCGACACGGTCAGCTATGTCATCGGACGGAAGTTTCCTACACACCAACCATCTCGCCATGTCCTGGGCGACAGGTAACGTCGGGTCGAACGAGTGCAGCTCGACGATCCACTGGTACAGATTGTCGCCGATAAGATCCTCAGGAAAGTACCACCCGAGTTCACGTAGGCTTCTTGCCGCCTTTTGCTCTTTCAGGATCCCCTTCAGCTCCCTCTGTAGTGTGTTCGTAGCCTGCACCGAAGACTCCGTAGGAGGCGGTATGAGGTGTTCTATGCATTGCTCCACCCATGCGCGGTCGTGCCTCCAGTCGTCCACAGCCTCTTCGTCATCTTCTACCGGGGACGGCGCGGCTGGGACGATCGGAGCCGCCTCGAAGATCTTGAGGTCATCTTCGTCGTAGTCTACCGAGACATACTCCTCACGACGCGTGGTGAGAACTTTCTCCAATGCAAAAGTAGGTTCGGGGATGCGAATGGTCATAGTCCCGAGAGTGAGTGGGTGCGCAGGGTCGAGCGGCACGTAGGGTATCGATTCGTCGATTTGCTCAGGCTCAGGGGCCTGTGGGGCTCCGCTGGTTGGCCACATACCAAGGAAGCTCTGATAGGTGGGAGCTGGTGTCCCTGACCCGGAACCGCTGCTCTTGACCATGAGGTATCGACTGAAACACGACCTTTAGTGCGGAATCGACGAAGGCGCTCAAGAACTCACCAAATTATCCACTCGGTTTGCGCGACAACAAAGAAAGGCTGTGTAGAGACGAACTTGGTCGGCAGATTGACTATCTCTGCGAGGGCCACACAGTTGATAATACGAGAAGCACTGTTTCGCCAGCAGCTCGAAGCAGCTCGAGAATAGGAGCCAGTTGAGACATTGCCGTCCTTCGCGAAGTATACGCCTAGAGATGATCAGAAAATTCCCATTGCTCATCACAAGGATTCGATCGCACCATTTCCATATGCTCGCCCATGGGCTATGTCTCTGAACCACAGACCATGTCGTATGATCTACAAGGCATTGTTAAAACGACATCCTGTGACCCACTGTAGGCTACTCACCGAGTGCCAGTTTTTAGCAGGAGAGCCGTGGAAAGCCTGACCAATTCGATCAGCGGTCATCAAAGCAATGTGACTACATAGGGGAGCATCCTACATAGAGCGATGGATATCTGCGTGCATTGGCGTTCTCTCGTTGCGCCTGTTGGAGCGCCGTGCGGAACTTGGCCTCTGCATCCGGCGCACCAACGCTGAACCGGAATTGGCGCCACTCGGAGCCTGCAACGCATGCGACTCAATCAGGACGCTGTGCAAGCAGAACAACGGCGACGCAAACCGATGTTTTTGACTTGCTCCTCATCGGAGGTGAGTTCCTCCAGGTGCGCCGTGCAGGAGGCGACGATCCAGCGCAAGATGGACCACGCAGCATCCGGGATCGCCTTATCGAAGTCTTGCAGACGCGGCATCGCCCGACCTGCACCTCGCGACTGCTCTAGATGCTTCTTCATGTCGCTGATCTGCGGAGAAACTGCGTGAGCACGATAGACTACATCAATTCACGAGTACTCACCGGTGGGAGTGAGTCAATCAAGTACGTTATGGCACTACGCATCTGAGAGAGGTCACGAGGAGCTACGTCGCATCAGATTGTGCAAACCTACCTCAGGAAGCTGAAGTTGATCAAAGTCGCAGAGCCCGTCTGGATCTGTGAGAACGCTAGATCCCGCCCTCGGTTTCACGCGAAGGCCCATCCCGACTGGAAGAGGCGAGTCGAGAGCCCCCTCTGCGGCCGCTATGTACGCCAGCGAGACGAGGATATCCACAGTCACAGGGTTGGCCCGGATCTCGTACTGGACATGGACTCGGTTAGTATTCACGCGTGCACGTGCTCGGCGAAGGTACATACCTCAAGAGAAGGACCACGATTCAGGTTGTAGTATTGATACGTGCACAGCTTGGAGCTGCATACGTATGGCTTGAGCGCATCTAGGTCTTGCTTGAGCTGCTGATGACAGACTAAGCAGTAACGAGGGCAAAGCTATAGATAGGGCAGAATGCGAGCTAGTGAGTACTGAACGCCAAGCCAGCAGTGGTAACGACTCACAGTAATGCGCCGCATGAGATAAGAGAAGGCCAATAGGGGCAGGTTGATTGGAGCATCTGCGTTGCGCTCGAGGAGTGGGTCCGCCGGGAGCGCGTAGCTTTCAGATAACAGTTCATCGGCTGCGTCCGCACTCCGGATGTCCTACAAGCGGTGTATGTTCAGCCATCAGAAGAGGCGCATCATATAAATGATCACGCACTTGGCCTCTCCAGCGCATGATGTCTCCGACGGCTTGCTGGGAGGTTTCTACTTCCCACCACAGTGTCTCCGCACCCGCCCATCCGAGCTCATACCGGATTCGAAGCTGGAGGATACGGAGGAAATGGCCGTTCAACAAACTCTCAAGCGACGAACTCAAACTGAAGGGCTGGAAGCCGACCAACGGCTCCTCATCCTCCTCAGGAGCATCGTCCTGATTTTCGTTACTATCTGTATCGGCGTCGTATACTTCATCATCGTAATCGTCATAGAGCGGCTCCTCGACAGGATCTGCAGGATGCGCATCGTACCCTTCCTTCAAGCCATACCTGCGCAAGGTCTCTGCGGCTTCGTCCGGGGTCGGCTTGTAGCCTGGGGTCAATCCAAGACGAAAATGCGGCACAGAGCCAAGAAAGTGCGCAGCGTCGGTGTAGGTGGCGTCCTGCTGAACGACGGGATATACACCCCTCAGTCCAGAAATCAGGAGGGTCAGGTGCTGAGGGCGTGATAAGAGTTGTTTGTCCCATGCCATGAGGGCACGAGCAGGAATGGTATCCGCCAAGGACTTTGCGGGTAGTGATACGGATAGCGCGAAGTCATCCTGACCGAATGGGACGAATCCCGGATGGTAGCCGTATGCCACAATTTCATTGAACTCTCTGTGTGGATTGTCAAGCAGCGTTTGGATTCAGTGATGCAGCAAGAGCGTACCGCTGAAGGACGGTCTGATCGAGCTTGCTACGTCCAACTGCAGCCCCCATCAACCCCAAGTCATCGTCCAAGTCATAGTCTGCCGCATCGTCTTCATCATCATCATCATCATCATCATGTTCATCCGCATCATGTTCATCTTCACTGTCTGCCCTATAGCTTCCTTGGCCATGCGTTGCAGCTGTTCTCTTAGCCAACCTCTCAAGTAATCTCATTAACAAATCTTGAATGGTCAGAGCACCGTCTTCATGTACGGACCCGGTGATGCACAGGACATTTGCAGGGAGATCATCTTGGGAAGAGCAGAAGAAGGTATGATCAGAGGGGTACTCGGACGAGTCTGTTGAACGAGCATGAGTTCCGGAACTAACTCGGATAACATGACACGACACACGCCATACCGGACACCAGGACAGTTAAGGACGCAATCAAGTCTCCATTTGTATGGGCAATCGTGCAATCAAATGAGCCGTCCTCATCTCCCGGTACGGCACCTAGAGACCTCTCAGACATGGGGTGGTAAAAGCAGCTAGGACGGCGGCGTACTCAAAATCCGGAGCCCTTGGACCTCAAAGCCCTGCTCGATAGCCTCGGTGGCATTGAGGAGGTCGTATTGGAACCTTTTGCGGCCCCTAGTTGGAGGATGTGAAGTACTTGTTACCATGAGTCCGAGGTAGTTGGTGCAAGGGCGTGGGTGGCACAACAGATGAGATGTGACTTGCCGCAGCGCACTGCGCGGCTTCAAGGAACGTGTACCGTGGGTCGTTGATGATTGCGCAAAACGCCGATTACTTCTTACAGCGTAATCAGACGAGGATGAGGCTGGCCTCAATACTGCGTTGTCGGCTTCAAAGCTCCAGGGTTCTACGCGAATATCTCAAGCTGGTGTTCCCCCGTGCTAGGTGCTGAGTTTGCTGCTTGCTACAGACAGCCCAGATGTCACAAATAGCAGGTTTGCAGGAGGTGTTCCTCAGAGTTGCCGACAGACGAGTCAGAGCTGGATAATCGACGTGACACTTGACTCGTCGCGTCGCACGGCCGCCACATACATAGGCTGAGATCTGGGCGCTCGATCGCACAACATCGCTCGTTGCTACGTACTCCGATGCGCTTGCTGACTTACCGTGATCACTATTCAATGCTCCATACTTTGTCTCGATCATAGTTGACTAATGCTTGCAGTGCAACTAACGCGAAATGTGACTATGTAGATTGCCTCTACAGGTATGCTCAAGTGTCGTTCTCGTACTCATATATTCGGAACACAGGTAGTAATGACAACCTCGGAGCCTGGCGCACTTACCAGGTGCGTATCAGAACTGCATATCGTATCAACTGCGAGCGAATCAATGACAGCACTAATTGTAGCGCACCTCGTTATCGCTCTTCAGGACAACTTTGGCCTTGGTGAGGACCGTTGTCCGAACTTTCCCTCCATTATCCCTTTCCCTTCCTCCCACCTTCGTCTCAGATAGGAGTCCCAGGTGAGTAGTACAGAGCACGGTCCTGGAAGGAGCGCGAGCTGAAGGTGCCTTGAGCAGTTCCGCATTATCGCTATCCATGCGCGTAGGGTCGTATATCGCGTCCGAGTCTGCCACGTACACGACGAAGTCCCGCGAGATGACGCATTCACCCGCGGTCCACTGGAACCTGAGAGCGAGATTCACGACCTCGTAGAGCTCGGCCTCGAAGTCGCGCACGACCGCCTCCAACACGCCATCCCACGTACCGATGGCGCCGCACAAGATCAGAACGTCCGCGATGACGACGGAGAGGGTCTGGAAGAGCCGTTGCGTTTGAGCCTCCCCCCTTTCTATCAGACTCTTGACGTGCGTGCGACAGAGCGCCCTCCACCTTCCAGCCACGGACTGGGGTTCTGTGTCTGCGTCAGTACTCTGCACGCATGGTTTCTGCGGAGTAACACTTACCTCTTTCCCGCATGCTCAAGTAAATGCCCTCCAACAGGCCTCGTGAGTCGAGCACACCGAGATCCCAGCACGTCGCGAGCCATCGTGCGTACATCGCGATTCCCGCTTGCAGGCTAGTACGGGCCAGGTCGGCCTCGTTCGAGTGATCGCTGGAGCGGAGTGTCGTGACGAGCGATGGAGGAATCCAAGCATAACGCTCGAGTCTCCTCGCGGCTTTCTCGACAACAGCGGAGTCCTGCAAGGCCCCGAAACGGACGTGCGGCGATCCCGCGATCTTGCCTGCGGTTCGGGCTACCTGGGCGTTCAAAAGCTCGACGATGTGCAAGACCTCGTTGTCCTCGACGGCGTCCTCTTGGGCGAGGAAGAGTTGCGCCTCTCGGAGCTCGGCGGTACGGGCCTGGAGGAGTGCTGCGGTGGATCGTCGCTCCTTCTCGGCCTGCGCGTGCACCCGTTCCAACTCGGCGATCCTCGCTGCGCTGCGCGTCGCCTCGCCCTCCAACTGCGCCAGACGGGCTTGCAGCTGCCGGGCGTTCGCGACTGCGCCCTCGAGCTGCTCCTGGCTCCTGGTCCGAGCGAGCTTCTCCTGCTCCACTTGCTCTCGGAGCTGCTCCGCTCGTTCTGCGTCCGGCTCTAGTTGGAGAAGGCGCAACTGCACTCGATGAGTCTCTGCCGCTGCAGACTCGAAGTCGACCCTCCTCTGCTCGGACGTCGCGCCTACGAGCTCGAGCTGGCGACGAAGCTCGTCTACCTCCTGCTGTTCGTTTGCGGCTATCCGACGGACGTTCGCCCCGGTTTCCTTCTCGTGCTGGTCTTCGCCGGTAGTCGACAGCGTTGTACGGATACGGTCCGCCCGGAACGATCGTACAATCCAAGAGAACAGCATAGAGGGCAAGTCGCAGACAGGGAGAGGACGTTTCAGCAGGTTCATGGTCGAAGGTTGTGGGCGGGCAAGACTGAAGCCACCGTCATGTCGACACTAAATAACCTCCACACCTAACGCTCATCAGCCCGACGTTTGCTCATTCGACCTCCTAATAATCGAGTCTGACGTATTCTTCCTCGAGGACGGATTAATATCGCAGGTGAATGGTCTTGCGGACATCGCATGCCTAAAATATCTGGGACTGTGGTCAGGACCCTTGGAAGAGAACGGGGATGCCCATTCACTATACCGGGACATTCTTGCTAAGGGGGTTCATGGTGCGCGCATCGCCTCAGGCGAGGATTCTCATCTCATATTGTCGTTCGCCAGCCAGACCTTGGTTCTCCTTACACGTATTCGAGTTATTTGGTGGCCGTGCCGAGCAATGCCGGGGCTGGGTAAGACGTACAAGTTGAGCCGTTTGACCTTCGGAGTTCGGGCCTCAGGTCACGAGCTTCAGGTCGGGCATTCGTTTCCGAATCCAATCGATCCGCTACCTCTCTGTGCCCTTACGCTCGAGGAAGCATTCTCATACGTGCTACAGTGTATATTCCATCGAGATATAGAATCCATATTTACATCCAAACATAGGCACGCGTCTTACGTACCAGAGTCCAAGCTACGCTGATTACACGGATCACGCTCGAGACACCTCGCAGTTGTAGTAGATCTGCATCAAAAGTCGCTTGTAAAGCTGTTATCAGACTCGGCACACTTCGAAACCTGGATCCGCGAGAGAGCGAATATGGCCAGTAAACTTACAGGTATGTGGTGAGCCCTTCGTGACCCAGGAGATTGTTCCATGACGTACAAGGGATCCCTTCCCGGATACAGTGGGATTAAACTTTCGATTGGAGATCATATGCCATTGAGCTCACCTAGAGTTCAACGTCCGAGTCAGGCTCTGCACGGGCTTGGACATGCTCGTTGTACAGCTCGTCCAGCATGCTCGTGAGGACGACCGTCGGTTTAATCAGGGTTGTCTCGTAGAAGACTGCACCATCTCCGTCACTGCCATCCCGACGTTCCTGTCGAGTAAGGCCGAGCCGCGTCGTGCACAAGATGGGATCGGTTAGGATCTGATGGCGTTTTCCCTTCGCAGGACGTCCCCATTCGTCGTCCATGAGAGCAGGGTCAAAAACGGCATCGATCGGCGCGATCGTCACGGTGAGGTCCCGAGAAACTATCATTTCCCCTGACATCTTCTGGAACTCTAGAGCGAGGTGTACAACGTCACCTATGGCTGAGCCAAACCGCGTGTTCATGTCGTCGAGGAGGGTCTGCGGAACCGCTGGAACACCACAAGCCAACAGGACTGTCACAATGTGTTTCGCGAGATCGTCTTCGCCCTCTTGCTGGAGTTGTACGTCTCCCGCGGAAAGCGCTCTGACGTGGACACGACTGAGAGCCCGCCACCTCCCGGCGACAGACTGCGGCTCTACACAAAAGTCAGAACTGTAGTACTGGCTGCTAATCAAGCGTACCGCTCTGTTGGATGCTCGTGTACAAGTGCTTAAGTTGGACACCAGACCCCCGTCCGCCACAGAAGTCCCAAGTGTTGCACAGCCATCTGAGATATGCCGTTACAAGTGCCTGTAGAGCGATCTGCAATATGACTGGGTCTTCGGCATGATTGTGATGCTGAATGGCATGGAGGAGCGGTGATGGGAGTAAAGCCGGATCATGTGCAGCGAGCTGAGCGCGCGCTTCTTCCATGACTTGTACGTTCTGGTCGACCCCGCAGAGCCCATCGAAGACGTCCGCTATCGTAGCGGCCGTCTGGTAGATTCCTGAGTTGAGGTTCGTGACGCAGCGCATGACTTCGCTATCCGAGGTATCGTCCGTCTTGTCCAGGTAAAACTGCGCTTCTTGTAGCTCCGCCGTCCTGGTCTTCAAGAGGAGTTCAATTTTCTGCTTTTCGCCCGAGGCGAGTAACGCCGCCCTCTTGAGCTCTTGCACCTCCCCTTCAAGGCTCCGATACTCCCTGTCCTTGTTGTGCAAACGGTGCTCGAGATCCTCGGCGTGCGCGGTGGCGCGGGTGCATCTATCCGACACCCTCTTCAGCTCGCGCTTGGTCCGCTCTAGCTTATCCTACAGAGCTCCAGATCAGATCAATATGCCCCTCGGATCCCTCCTCAAGTCTGTCACGCACCTCAGCCTCGGATTTTTGGGCAGCAAGCTCCCTCGTCAACCTAGCTATCTCTGTCTCTGCGGCTTGCAATTTCCCATTCAGACGTGTCACTTCTGACTCCGGTCTCGCTCTCGTGGTTTCCGAGGAGACAGTATGGGTTCGTTCCGAATGATGAGCCGTTACGAGAGGAGCCTTAGAACGAACGCTTTCCGGCTGTACAGTGTTCGACTGCCGGACGGCCTCTGGCTGCGTGCCGTTCATAGAGCTAGGCTGCGGATCGTGGTCTCGTTGTTCATGTACTTCCGAGTAAGTCTGCATCGAGGGCAGCGTTCTCGTCTGAGTGTCGGCTGACATTGGTTGCGGTTCAACAGGATCGAGGAATCTGGCCAGGGTGCGTCGTGCGATATGCAAGAAGAAAGATAAGTCCAAGGTCATAGTGGATGGAAGAACGAGTGGCTCAGACGGTGCCATCTTCCGGGTTTGTTGATTAAGGTTGGTAGCCGTGGTGTCCGATGACCTAACATTCAGCATGGTTTGAGTATCTCGGCTACTACGCCGAGCTCTTTAGTCCTTTAACGTCAAAGGCTACCGCAGCACCGACACCCTAACACAAGACAATGCATAATTCTTCTTCATTGCCATCGGGAGCCCGGATACGTTTATCGGCGCATTCGAGATTCTCACGCGGTTAACAAAGGTAATCGAAGCATTATCTGGCTACCGCAGCACAGCGACGGCTCCCGCTTGTGGCCGTTAATCGCCCATTGCCTCGCAGATCAGGCGGTCGTGATACCGACAGGGGTCTCCGAGAAACCAACAATCCCAATCCCTACCTCCACTGTCGATTTTCCCCTTCATACACAGAATCTATGCCCTCACTTCAGCCTTACAGTGGCACTGTCCGGAAGCTCGTTCTCGGCATCGACATTGGCACCACGTATTCGGGCATCGCATACGCTCTGCTTGACCCTGGCGAGGTGCCCAAGATCCATGGTGTTACGCGGTACGTCTGCTTCCGGGGCATATCTGAGCGTTGTTCATGTGGGAGAGGACAGCTTTCCGGGGCAAGAGAATGCTGCAGGCGACTCAAAAATCCCCTCTATTCTATACTACCGTCAAGATGGCTCAGTACATTCTGCCGGTGCCGAAGCAGCTCTCCCTGGCATGGATTTAGAAGCTGAGGACCAGGAACTCGTGCTCGTAGAATGGTCCGTGTCCTTGTTGTCGAGTCATGCCCAATCCTTCTTATATAAAGCCCCAGGTTTAAGCTTCATTTGAGGCCGGAGAGACTCGACTCCGGCGACTTCAGACGTCAAGACCTTCCTCCGCTCCCGCGCGGCAAGTCAGTTATCGACGTCTTCTCCGACTTCCTCGGGTATCTCTTCCGCTGCGCGAGTCAGTACATTCGCGAGACACACGCAAATGGGGAGAGTCTGTGGACATCAATCGAAGATCGCATCGAATTTGTTTTGTCCCACCCCAATGGCTGGGAGGGTCTTCAACAGGGCAGAATGCGTCAAGCAGCCATTACGGCTGGCCTTGTTCCAGACACTGCCGCGGGTCATGCTCGAGTCCACTTCGTCACGGAAGGGGAAGCGAGCTTGAACTTCTGCATTCAAAGTGGGCTCACAGAGGAAACCATGCAGGTCTGTCCTGATTTCTCATGGTTGCTAAGCCTCCAAGTGCTTGTTGCTGATCTAGATGCTACAGGATGGCAAGACTGTCATGATTATCGACGCGGGCGGAGGGACTGTCGATATCAGCACCTACACATTCGTCTCCATCTCTCCTGTGTCGGTGGAGGAGATCACATCAGCTGACTGTGAGTAGCCATTATGCCCCACCTAACTGCTCTCACCGTGCGTTATAGGTATTCTTCAGGGCTCGACGCGAATCAATCTCAGAGCCGAGAAGTTCTTGAAAGGTAGAGTGCTCTATCAGGGTGTCAGGTGCCATGTGGATCACTGAAACTCTCCAAGAGAGACTGGCGTCTTCAGCTTACGGAAATGACGAGGATATCAAGTCAATGATGGACTACTTCGACAAATCGACAAAGCCGGTTTTCAAGGACCATAAGGAATCGTCGTACATCAAGTTCGGTTCGATGAGCTGCAACGACGCGAAACACAAGATACGTCGTGGTCAGCTCATGCTCAGCGGGTAAGGCCGCAGCTCCAGTTGTGCTGACCGTTTCACCGATCACTCACTACGTGGTGCAGGGCGGAAATGAGTTCATTCTTTCAACCCTCTTTGGATGCCATCGTCGACGTCGTTCAAAAGCAGCGTCGAGAAGTCGCTAGTCCACTTGAGGTAGGTGACGGTTCTCGCTCGGGGGTAGCCATTGACGTGCAACATTGCATCATAGACTGTCTTCCTCGTCGGTGGCTTCGCTGCCAGTCCATGGCTGCATACTGCTCTGAAGAGTGCACTCGACGCTCATGGAGTCACCCTGTGCCGTCCGGACTCCCACACGTACGTCCGAACTTCCCTCCCTTGCATACGTTTTCTAATTCCCGTATTACTCACAGGAGTAAAGCAGTCGCCAATGGTGCCGTGTGCTTCTACCTTGAGCAATTCGTCTCGGCACGAATCATGAAGATGACATATGGTACCGGAGTTGCCGTCGATTACGACCCCAACGATCCGGAGCATCATCGACGCCGCGACAGCTTGTTCATCCGTCCTTCTGGCAGGGTTATGATACGAAATGGCTTCTCTACGATCTTGAAGAAGGTACTTACTCAACATCAAGTCGTAATGTGTGCTGACCGTTTGAGGACCCGTACACTTAGGGAACGCGGATGAGGGAGAGCGAGGAGATCTCTCAGCCGTACAACATTGAGGCCCGTAATGTGAGAACGTTGGACAGTATCGTCAGCGATGTCCTTTGCTACAGAGGCAGATCTGCTCAGCCCAAGTGGGTCGACGTTGAACCAGGCAAGTCTGATTGATACTCCCATATCGGGGTTCATATCAACAGCATCGCGTTGCCAGAATTCTACACACCTCTTTGCACGGTGTATGCCGACACATCCAGGGTGAAGAAGGTAGCACATAACGGGCCCGAAGGCCTGTACTACTTGCAGGAATTCAAGGTTGTCCTTCTCTGTGGCCTTACCGAGCTCCAAGCACAAATCAGCTGGGTAGATGGGGTGAGCATTTCCGTCCTCCGCTATCCTGCGGCAACGAGCTGATGGACATTCGTCAGGGCGTTGAGCGTCGGTGCGTCCTGCATTGCACCGTCATAAACTGCATTACTAACTAGCATTACTAACTACGACACAGGGGCCCAGCCAAGATAGTCTATGACGATGATCTCGAAGTCTCGCACTAGATCAGGACTTGGCTGCTGACCGTCATGGATGAGGTACTGTCGTCTATTCCAATTGTTCCTGAAATTGTATATTTGAAGTTGAGTTCTGCAACTTGTTGGCGTCGAATAGGAGTCGCGTTGGTAGCATTTCTTGAGTGTATATTCATGTATCAGTATCCGTCGTTCGTCGAGTACAGTCTACTACTAGGCGAAGCACCGCAGCATATATCATCAACCACTTGTCTTCGTACGTGATAGGGCAAGTGGGGGTGTTCTAGCCTTGAGTGATATCATCGGCATTTCAGGCTACGCCTAAGGAGCCACCTCAGACCCTTGAGTCCTGAGTCCACTGGCAAGTCGTTGCGGTTCAGCTTCAGCGCTTCGACGGCTGCACCGGCTCAACGGCCCGGAGCAGAACCGGCGCTTCTGTTACCATTATTGTGAGGATAATCGGGTATGCCGAACGCGACCACTTAAGCGAGCCATTGACGTCGGATTCCAACTTAAGGTTGTCGAGTTTCGGTGACCACTCCATCTACAGTCCTGCCTGAAGCTTCACGGTCACGGACGCCGATTTTATGCGAGTATCAGCTGGCATATATGCAGCTGCACATATTGGCACGCGTCTTCCGCACAACAAAGCTTCGAACTGATCACGCAAGCCCCAGCTCCGAAGGCTGGTACTAATTGCACACATGACATTCGTCTATAGGGTGATTTCTGAAGCCTTATCTGACAAATTCTAGGCCCCAGAGAAAAATGTGTAGGATCGTCATACATCCAGGTGCGAGCGGTAGATCATCGCTGATCACTTTGCTCCCCAAATGCCCTACTGGAGACGGGTGTGACCTGTGGTGAGATCTGGTGAGTGTTAGCTTCTAGCCCATTCGCCATTGGACTCACATGAGGTAAATGTGTCTCTATCAAGGCATAACGGTATTGATATGCTCGTTCCACAACTCGCTTAACATGCTGGCGAGGACGACTGTCGGTTTCATCAGGACTGTCTTCTCGACAACCACTCCGTTTCCATCACAGCCTTCCCGTCGCTCCTCTCGTACGAGGCCAAGCTGTGTTGTACACAAGACAGGATGGGGTTGTATTGGACAGAAGTTCCCCTTCGCCGGAGGTGCCCATTCGTCGACCATCAGAGCTGGGTCGAATACCGCATCGACTGGCGCGACAACCACGGAGAGATCACGGGAGACGATCATCTCCCCGGTTGTCTTTTGAAGGCGTAGAGCAAGGCGCACGGCCTCGTGCAACGCAGGCGCGAAGGAACTCTTCACGTTGCAGAGGAGCGTCTGAGGAGGCGTCAAGACCCCACAGGCCAAGAGGACATCGGTGACGTGTTCCGCAAGAATACCTTCTCCAACCTGCTGGCGTTCTACATCCCCCGCGAGAAACGCTTTGACATGTAACCGGCTCAGAGCTCGCCATCTTCCGGAAACTGATTGCGGTTCTACGGGGAAGTTAGAGCCGAGCGACTGACCTCCGGTAGCAGCAGTACGTACCCTTCTCTCGAATCTCTGAGTACATCTGCTCAAGGAGTGAAGGTCTAGCTGCAACATGGAAATCCCAACTGCTGCTCAACCACTTGAGATATGTCGCCATGAGTGCCTGCAGCGTAGTTTGCATCACGATAGAGTCTCCGACGTGATCGAAAGACCGAACGGCATTGAGGAGTGTCGCGCTGACTAGCGCAGAACTGCCGAGTCGAACACTCGCCTGTTCGATGGACTCCGCGTTCTGGTCACCTCGGCACAGCACGTGGAAGGCGTCTGCTATGGCGGCCGCGGCTTGGAAAATACCCGAGTTGAGGTCTGCGACGCAGCGCACGACTTCGCTATCCGAGGTATCGTCCACCTTGTTTAGATAGACCTGCGCTTCCTGGAGCTCCGCTGTCCTAGTCTTCAAGAGGAGCGCAGTCTGTTGTTTCTCGTTCTCCGCGCATACTACCGATCTCTTTAGAGCCTCCACCTCCAATTCTAGGTACTGAATACGCCGCTCCATGGTGGACGAATGGTGTTTCATCTGCGACGCATATGCAGTGGCGTGGGTGCGCATCTGCTCCGCGTTTTTCAGGTCGCGCTTCAAACGAGCGATATATTCCTGTAGAGCTGCATATCAGACACTCTTCTCTATTCCTCAAATCGTTTGACCTACATCAGCATCTGATATGTGAGAGGCTAGCTCCGAGCTGAGTCTAGCATCACGTTCCTGTGCGGCCTGCAGTCTCCCACTCAGCGTCTCCACCTTTGACTCCGACTTCGTCAAAGCCCTCCGAAGACGTTGGGCTTCCGACATCGAATCCCCTGTCTGGACGGCTTTCGACTGACTAGTTGATACCAGAGAAGCCTCGGACTGAACGCTGGCTGGTTGCCCGATATCCGACTCTCGGGTGGACTCCGACCGTGTGCCGCTCATCGAGACAGCTCTGGAACGACGAGTTGGTCTTCCACGTTCTTCGTACGTACCCATCGAGGGCAGCTTCTGGTTTGCAGCGTCCACTGACGTCGACTGAGCAGCACGGGAGAGTTTGGGCATGAGGGTTTGGACGATACGCAGGAAGAACAGAGAATAGTCCCAGTTCATGGTGTACAGCAGGGCGAGGGGCGGTTGAGGTGCTGCCACCTTGTCCTCTCTTGAATCAGCTCGCTAGACACCATACCCGATTACCGGAATTGTGGTATGACTTTGGTACTTCGTTGCTACGCTAACGTCTTTCTGATTGCTTTGTGCCTCTTGTTTCAAAGGCTGCCGCAGCACTGACAGCAATTCACGAGATTATGCAAAACGCTCCAGGAATCAAGGGCACGCGGCTTGAGTGCAGAAGGAGGTATCTCTCTTTGGTCATTGATGTACCCTTTGTAAGTGCACTTGCATTCGAGATCCTCAGCCCTTTGACACAGGGTGTTTGACCATCAGTCTGGCTACCGCAGCACTACAGAGCTTTTGGCCGTCAATAGCTCGTTGTTCGACCCAGATAGCCATAATAAGGACATGGGCCTCTGAGGCATCAACCGACCCCAGTCCCCACTCTTAACCTGCACTATCGCGTTCAGCAAACATGCCCTCACTACAAGCCTACAAGGGCACGTTTCGGAAGCTGGTCATTGGCATTGACATTGGCACCACATATTCAGGTATTGCATACGCTGTGCTTGACCCTGGTGAGGTGCCACAGATCCACGGCGTCACTCGGTACGTCCCTTCGTCCGAGCAGAACTCCACGGCATGAATGTTTGGGGCAACAGCTTCCCGGGACAGGAGAATGCTGCAGGAGATTCTAAAATCCCCTCCATTCTATACTACCGTCAAGACGGCTCCGTTCACTCGGCTGGTGCAGAGGCCGCTCTGCCCGGGATGGACCTGGAGGCTGAAGACCAGGAGCTCGTGTTTGTGGAATGGTTCGCATTTTTGTTCAGCCTCGATGAAACCCCTTCTCACACAGCTATCAAGGTTTAAGCTTCATCTCAGGCCGGAACGACTCGACTCTGGTGACGTCAAACGTCATGACCTCCCGCCGCTTCCACCCGGCAAGAGCGTTATCGACGTTTTCTCCGACTTCCTCGGATATCTCTTCCGCTGCGCGCGTCGGTTCATCCGCGAGACACACGCAAACGGCGAGAGTCTATGGACGTCTGTTGAAGACCAAATTGAGTTTGTCCTGTCGCACCCAAACGGCTGGGAGGGTCTTCAGCAGGGGAGAATGCGTCAAGCAGCCATCATCGCTAACCTTGTTCCGGACACTGCCGCGGGACATGCTCGTGTCCACTTCGTCACGGAAGGGGAAGCGAGTTTGAACTTCTGTATCCACAGCGGGCTCGCCGCAGAAGCTATGAAGGTCTGTCCTGACTACGCACACCTCACATCGCATGTCGTTGACATACTTGATACAGGATGGCAAGACTGTCATGATCGTCGACGCCGGTGGCGGGACTGTCGATATCAGCACATACACATTCGTCTCCGTCTCTCCTATTACGGTGGAGGAAATCACGTCGGCCGACTGTAGGTAGTCACATATGCCTCGATGGAGTCCACTCTCACCATGTACTCTAGGTATCCTTCAAGGCTCGACACGAGTGAATGTTAGGGCAGAGAACTTCCTGAGAGGTAATGTACCCGACTGGGGTGTCATGTGCTATGAATCTCACTTGAACTTCTAAGAGCGACTAAAGTCTTCGGCGTACGGAAATGACGCAGATATCAGCTCAATGTTGGATTACTTCGACAGATCCACAAAGCCAGTCTTCAAGGACGACAAAGAGTCTTCCTACATCAAGTTCGGTTCGATGAGTTGCAACGATCCGAAAGTCAACATACGTCGTGGGCAGCTTATGCTCAGCGGGTCAGTTCCGCCACAGCTTCAGCTAACATGAAATTTCATCGATCACTCACTACGTGATGCAGGGCGGAAATGAGGTCCTTCTTCCAACCCTCCATGAATGCCATTATCGATGTTGTTCAGAAGCAGCGTCGAGAAGTCGCTGGTTTACTTGAGGTAGGTGGTGGTTCGCTCTCGGAGTTATCTGTTGCTCTATAACGACGTTTGATATTCGCCATCGTAGACTGTATTCCTCGTCGGTGGCTTCGCTGCCAGTCCATGGCTGCATACCGCTCTGAAGAGTGCACTGAACGCCCATAGCGTCACTTTGTGCCGTCCGGACTCCCACACGTACGTCGAAATTGCCCCCCCCCTTTGCAGAGCTATGTTGTCTAATATTCGTGTTGCCCACAGGAGTAAAGCAGTCGCCAATGGTGCCGTGTGCTTCTACCTCGAGCATTTCGTCTCAGCTCGGATCATGAAGATGACATATGGTACCGAAATTGTCGTCGAATACGACCCCAACGATCCGGAGCATTATTCGCGTCGCGGTGACATAGCTGTCCGTCCTTCGGGACGCATCATGTTACGGAACGGCTTCTCGTCGATCTTGAAGAGGGTACGTGTCCATTTACCCCAAGTCGTACATGTGTGCTGACCGTATGAGGACCCGTACACTTAGGGAACGCGGATGAGGGAGAGCGAGGAAATCTCTCAGCCGTACAACATCGAGGCCCGTAACCCGAAACCTCTAGACAGTATCGTCAGCGATGTTCTTTGCTACAGAGGCAGATCCGCACAGCCCAAGTGGGTCGATGTTGAACCAGGCAAGTCTCATGTATACTCTCCCAAATCTGCGGACTAGTACGCATTGACAGCACGGGTTGTGCGCTGCCAGAATTCTACACACCTCTTTGCACGGTGTATGCCGACACATGCAGGGTTAAGAAGGTAGCGCGGAACGGGCCAAACGGCCTCTACTACCAGCAAGAGTTCAAGATCGTCCTTCTCTGTGGCCTTACCGAGCTCCAAGCACAGATCAGTTGGGTAGAGGGGGTAAGCATTTCCGTCCCCCGCTATCCTGCGTCACCGAGCTGATGGAATGACCCATTCGTCAGGGCGTTGAGCGTCGGTGCGTCCTGTATTGCACCGTCATGAACTGTATTGCTAACTACGACACAGGGGCCCAGCGAAGATAGTCTACGACGATGATCTCGAGGTCTCGCGCTAGATCAAGAATCTGGTGGAAGAAGGACTGTTGTCGTCAACTCCATTTATCGTGGCCGTGACATCTGGCTTGTGAGTGCTGAGTAGGAGTTGAGTTGGGAGAGTTTCTTGAGCCAATGTTTGTGTACGAGTTACGAGTAGTGTTCCCCTTCTATCGTCGAGTACAGTGAAGCACCGCAGCATACGTCGTCAGCCGCTTGCCTTCATGCGTGATGATATGAACGGGAATGATCTATGTTTGAGTGTTATAATCGCAACCGGTAGGTCATTCCGTGCTCCGCCCAAGGAGCCATTTCAGACCCTTGACGACGTCCTGTCTGACCAACTCCGCGAGCTTGATGCTCGGGAAGTTGTAGTAGAATCCGTGCCCTACACCAGGATATCTAGTATTCTTCCGTAAGCTTCCAATTCATAAAGTAACCCATTCACTGGGCGACTCACAAGTCGATCCTGGTCTCGACGCCGGCCGCCTTGAGGGTCTTCTCGTATACGATGCCGTCGTCCCGGAGCGGATCGAGGCCCATGACCTGGACATACGCCGGCGGCAGGCCTTCGTGGGAGGGATACAGCAAAGGCGACAAACGTGGATCCGCAGGAGGGCCCTGGTACATGTCTGGAATATGTCAGTTCGCTGATGCTCTGGAAGCCTGACAAGCGTCTAGTGGGGACGTACGAAAGAGATCGAGCATCATTGCGGCAGTTAGAGGTGGGTTGTCCTTGTTCTCTACTGAAGCACGGAGTTCGCCCTTCAGGCTTCATGTAAAGTGAGGTTGGGGCCAATATCACTGCATTGGGGGCTTTGCCGCTTACCTTTGAGGGTAGGCGTCGAAGTGGACGACGACCGGTTCCCTGAGAAGTTGTCCCGTGATCTGCCTTCCGGCAAAGAAGGGGTCTTTCTTCGTTTCGTGCGCCAAGACAGCACTGAGGTTACCTCCAGCGGAATGTCCTCCGACGAGGAACCCCTTGCTGAGATCGACCTTTAGCGACGGTGCGTTCTCTACGGTCTGTTGTAGATGTCGTTTCAGTACGTCTGAGTGAGTAAGCAACATTGGCACGTACCCATTTCAGAGCGGCGTAGCAGTCGTTCACGGCTGTCGGGAACGGATGTTCAGGAGCTAACCTGAGAGTGCGTTAGGGTAAGGATGCGTAGGCAAGGTTACATGACTTCGCACCTATACTCCACATTTACTACGGATATCTGCAGATCGACGCTTATTCGGCGGAGATGGTAGTCATCTATCTCAATGCTGCCCACACACCAACCTGTAGACCGCGCACCAGGGGGATGAGCCGAAGGCATGTCTAGAGGGACGTGGATTTCGTTGACCTCCGCCGTGTATGTTCACAAACACGGGAAACGTCTGCCCTTCGTCGTTCACTAGGGGAGTAATGCAACGCACGATGATCTCCCCGCCGTCCACCTTCACAGTCCTATCCTCAACAGAGTACGCGGAGGCTGATGTACACTCAATATTTTGCTGACGCGCTCATACACAGAGTCGAGATTGCAACATACCTGGAGGGAGACGCCCTTCATGAAAGCTCTTGTTCGGTTCGATGAGGCTATGGGCAAAGTGAGCTCTGACTTGTTCCACTGAGGGTGGAGTCGTTGGATGAGGAGCGTTGAGGAGGGGGGCCACTGCCGCGGCGTATTCGGGATCCATCGTAACTGGGATGTTTCGCGTGGGTGACTTGTCGCCTTCCCATACCGTCCCGTCCTTATATATCTGGCTCTATGTCTACACTTTGTGGGACCCATGTCTCTCTGATGCCCTATACCGACTGAAGGCAATCTGAAAAACCACTGACTCAGAACTATGCTGCGATCTCGAAGGAGCTATCAGTAAGACGTCAGCAATGGATGTCATGGGAAAGTGAAAGTGAAAGTGTATGCTTGAATCCTGAGTAATCCGCCCATCGTGCGTCTGACAGTAGTGATTGTAAGGGTGCTCATGCACTCAGAACAGAATCAGTGTAGGCGCCTAATTACATAATATCGACAAATCATTTCACACTCGTCATCCAGTTCGGCAGGTCCCGGAGTAGCAGCACGATCGTTTCACCTCCTTTGTCCCCTTAGGCTATGAAGCAGATCGAGTGTCTACCAGGAGTGGGAAAACACTGACTCAGAAATGTGTATTGCACTACTCTCCTCTTAACGTTGCCTCTGAAGGCTAATGATCACCCAATCTGCTCACAAGCGCACGTTTAAGCGCCAAAGATAGTCGTAGTGCGAATAACTATGCTAATCAACTCGCATGTAACCAACAGCATTGTTAACCAGCGAATATCCATAGGCTTTACGCCCTACACTTGAGAGAATGGGATGGTACAGTGCGATAAAAACCAATTTTGATGGAGATGAAGAGTCTTCCATACTCCGACAGGTCCCGACTCCCCCCGGCCGCAGCCCCTACAGGCAACCCTGTCATCATTTAGTCTGTGTCAACCAGTCGTTTTCCTACAGTGTGCACGGGGTTGTGACGGAAGATCATAGGCCCATCGTAGCAGGAGTCGTGGACGGTGGTGGCTCAGCGCTTCAGCTTCAGCGCTTCGACGGTTGCACCGGCTCAACGGCCCCGGGCTGCCGGGTATGTGGAAGGGCGGCATGCTGTCACCACGTTGGCGTGTTCTAGGACCGGCTGTCTCTGCAACAACGACGACAACGGTGTTCGCATCGACCATGCTCATGTCGCGTGTCACACGCGTGCCATTGTGGCTTCGTGAGTGTGCATTTCCGTAGGACTTCATAGACTAAACCATGGTTCAGCTTAGGCTTCCATCCCCAGAAGGCGGCATAGCGTACGGGTACCTCGATTCCCAACCGTTCAAATTCGGCGTCAGCGCAATCACCGCTCCTGTTGCGCACTACATCTCCTGGACGCTGCCGCGTTTTACGTCTCCCTAGCCATCAACAGGCGGAATGCACGCCTAACGCGCTATTTTGAAGGGGGCACTGCAGGGTCGGGTGGAGGGGGCGTGTCCGCACACGATATGTGTCCGCGCAGCACAACGGTCCCCCTCTCTCCCCTCTCGGACTTCTGATGGAACCTCCCCCGCACTGAACACCACGATCCCAGTCGCGACAGACGTCAGCATTACGCTATGGCCCCCTCAGGTTCCTTCATTTCCTTCGCGACGACTGCGTGCAAGATCGCGCTTGTCCTCACGACGGTTGGCTACGCTGGCGTGGTCGTGCACCGGATGCGTACCCGGAATGCGGAGCTGCTGAAGGCATTGGACGATGCGAGGGTGGAACGCGAGGAGCTGCTCGAGCAGCTGGCCTTGGAGCGAAGCAAAGCGGAAGACGTCGTTGAGGAGAAACGGGAAGAGACTGAGTTCTGGCAGCGCATGGAAGGGCTGGCGAGGACGGAGCTGAGGAAGCAGGAAGAAGCGTTGAAGGAGCAAGAGGCCGTAGTCCTGGCACAACGCGAGCAGATTCTCAGCCTCCAATCTCAAGCCGGCGATGCGCACACCGTATCCCAGAGTCCTTTGTCTAACGCCTTCGAAGTCTTGCGAGCACCGGAAGATGCATCCTCGCGGCACGCGGAGTTCGTGGACGTCGGATCGACGATTGCCTCTTACGATGACGTCGTCCTCAGCATGGTCCGGACTTTGAACTTCGAAATCTCCGAGGTCGCCTCCCAGGTCACGAACGCCTTCCGTGTCACGGACACGCCTGACCACGACAACGTCAACCTAGCATTCGAACGCGCCCGTGAAGCCGTAGGGCCTGTCATGGCCGAGCTCCTCGAGTCGATACAACATCAAGACGATCCGATCATCGTCGACATCGCGCTCAAGGCCGACATGGTCGGATTCGCGGCAGAGGTTGCATCTGCCTGGGACTTCCAGCACCAGAGCCGGTCCGTCTTCACGGGGCTCTACAAGCAGATGCGTCGTTCGGGTGTGTATCCCGTGTCTTCCCCGCCGTCGGTTCCTGACGACCCCATTGCAGAGTCGCAATCGGTGTGCGGCCAATGGCGTTCTCGCGCGCGCAAGTATTCCAAGCAGCGCCTCTACAACAGCCGCGATCTCGTCCCGGGCTTTTCGCACCAGCTCGCGGAGCGGATCGCGGATCTGCTCACCGTCGCCGGCGGGTCCTCCGCCGCAGAAGACATCCACGCTGCATACGCGCCGCATCTCGAAACGATCATCCGCACCGCGCTCGACCTCCAACGCATCACCGGCGAGGAGGTCGTTGCGTGCGATTACGAGGTCCTCACGGCACGCTTCGACGAAATCTTTGACAGCGAGCAGATGGAGGACATCTACAACGGGGAGATCGCCGCGACCGGTCCACCCGGGACCGTCCCTCGTGTGCTCTCCACCGCGGACCTCGGCCTGCGGCGCTCGCAGAAGGTTGCCGATGCTGTCGACGATGATGATGGAGTCACAACGACGATGCTGCTGAAGCCGAAGGTCGTGCTCGATACTGTTGTGTACGAGCTAGGACTTGTCGACGAAGAGGACGCTAGCCCGTCGACGGCAGAGCCGTCTGCTTGACGTAACCTATGGACCTGCCGCTGATGCTCCGTATCTGTACCGCTATGTAATCTGTAATGCATACACTACGACAACTTACGTTTTCCTACGACCCCACCAGGCCGAGCAGCCACCTGAGCCAAGACGAGCGTGCCGCCGAGCGATTACAATTTTTGTCGAGACTTGCAGTCTGCCGTGACACCTCTGAGTACCACAACAGCACCGCAAGCAAGAAAGAATGTTTCCACCTGGATGTCTTATAAGCTACATAGCATGAGCTTAGGAGCAAGAATATCACAGGACAAGATCGACAACGACACAACAACGTGTAGGGATTCTGAGCGCTAGCAGCATTCAAAGGCCCGGCTTCTTCCGATACCGCTCCGGCGGGCATTTCCCCAACCCAGGATCACGCGTCCTGGCTCTCCCTCTGACACGATTCTATGGGAGTAACAGTTGTCGAGTGAGTTGGTGATGTGACCTATGCTCGGTTTCACAAACGATCAACCCAACCGGCGCTGCCAAGTCTTGCCACTTGCAAGTCCTGGTCGCGGTCGATGATGCGTGTGTACTATAGCAGCGCCCAGACCACCAGGCGGTTCGTCCATCAACTAATGTACGTCTTCCTTCGGCGCTGATCCATGCTTCGCACACACACACAGCTTGTGTATATATTGTACAAACAAGTACTATTACACAGTCTTTCTCCTGCGCCCCCCGCACTTCGACATCAACTGAAATCCGCCAACGGTGGCCTTGGACCATATGTGGAAGGCTGCAGCTGTCGCGATCGGCCTGCTCTCGATTGCCTTGAGTGGCTATCACTCAGGCTATGTTCAGATACGTACATCACTCTCGACAGATCACTTATCGGATGGGGGCGTCGAACGGTGGAGTTGTCGACCATTTCTCCCTCGCCTCTTCGTTGAGACACCTCCTTCGCCACTCCAGCCTAAGATCTCACGGGCTGCTGACCGCCTGCATGCTCACTTCTCTGAGCGATTCTCCAAAGGGGATATAGACAGCCTCTCTGTTGCCGTTGTCACCTCGAATAATGTCCTCTTCGAGAAAAATCACGGAGTGATGCGAGCAAATGAAACGGGCTCCCTGCCCACCTACAGCCATTCCATGTACCGCATTGCATCAGTGGCGAAGATGTTCAATGTGCTGGAGGGTTTCATACTGGAGCAGAAGGGCTTGATCTCATGGTACGTACACGTATACTTTATCTTCTAGCATCCACGGCTTCATTTTCGATTTAGGGATGACCCGATCGACAAGTACATCAAAGACTTCCACTATGTTGCGACGGGTTTGGATAGAGCAACCGCACACCATGCGCCTCCGCTCACCCTTCGTCAGCTCGCCACACACATGTCTGGGTTGGGTAGGGATTGGCCTCCAGGGACAGTCCCCGGATGGCCCCACGACATGCGTGGCATGGGACCCCCACCGACGAATGGCCTCCCTTTCCCTTCCTACGATGCCTTACTCGCTTCGATTTCCAAGCACCATCTCACCTCGCCTCCTGGCGCGTATCCTGCGTATTCGAACGCAGGTACGGCCCTCCTTGCTTACGCACTTGCCATCGCAAGTGCTACAGCTGATGGCAAGACGGGGAAGATCAGCTACGCAGACCTCGTGAAGCGCGATATCTTCGGCCCTCTTGGCATGAACGGCAGCCACTTCCTAGCCACGGAAGCCAACAGGCACCTTGTCGTCGTTCCTTCCCTCGCCCCTGAGGTTGCGGTTCGTACTCTAAGCGCCTCGTGAACGATCATGCAGGACTAACGTTCGTCCTTGGATAGGACCAGGACTTCCTGGACGCGATGAACCCTGCGGCTGGACAGTTCTCTTCTCTCGCGGACCTCATCACCGTGACGCAAACATTGCTGAACCCGCGTCACCCGAAGAGTCTCCTGACGCCCTACTCTCTGGATACCTGGTTCCATACCGCGCACGCTTTCGAGGAGGACGACTGGACCGAGATGGGCTTTATTTGGGAGATCGTCAAGGCGCGCGACTCGAATGGCCGTTTACGGAAGATATACTGGAAGCGTAGGGAGTAACATCTGTCGCTACTTACGATTCCTCACGATTCCCTATGCAGTAGGCGCGATGGCTGGCTATCATGCCGCCTTAGCCATACACCCCGGGACGGGCTACGGCGTCATCGTCCTGATGACCGGTCATTACCCCGACGCCGCAAAGCTTGCGTACGATACCTTCGAGATTTTCCAGCCAGCAATTGATCAGGCCCTTGCTGAGCTGGCGGCCGAGCTATACGTGGGCGAATGGTATGATGTCCACGGCAGCGAGGAACAGCCTTCGTCTGCGCGCATCGTGATAGACAAGGGCACGTTATATATCAAGAGTCTGAAGCTCCTCGGTGTCGATGCGCTTAGGAACTTTGGGGCGCCTGGGCGGCTCGCCCTCCGTTCGAGCCAGCGTCGGGACGAGTTCAGGTGCGTCTCAATGGTTTGCTCCAATGTTAATGTCGCAGTCCTCCCTGACGCTCAATGCTGTTTACAGGATCGACACCGGTATCCCCGGATACAATGGACAAAAGCATATGGGCTGCTACCCGTATTGGAATGGGCAGGACCTCTGGGGTGTTCGGCAGAATGCTGCTGTGAACGCGATTTACTTCTCGGGAGATCGGGAGGGGCGATTACTTCACGTCCCTTCCCTTTCAATCGCCATGACCCGGAAATGATGCGTCCGAAGTGTTCCCCTGATCATATGTAGATTAATGTAACGACCTCGTAGCGAGAATGGGTACAGTGGTTCCAAATACACGTATTTGGCACTTTTCTGGAGATAAGTACCACAGGGCAATGGGGATACACAATCGTGCGTTCCTACAACCACAACCAGTCGTAATGTACTCTAATGTCGACCGAAGTTGGCATCCAAAGTATTGAAGAGCTATATATTACTAGAACCGTGATCGACTACGACACATTGGGAAGTCTCAAGTCGTTCTCTTGCATAGGCAAGCACCTACCTCTCACACGCCGGCAGCGAACGACCACACCTACAGAGGATGCAATGATGTGAGTGAGCAAGAATGGCGTTGAAGACGCACCACCGTCACGGTGACGTAGATCGTTCATCCCGCTGTCCGCTGTCCAACAGCATACCGTCAGTGCCCCAGTCATGGCCCATGCCACATAGCATCGGCATTAGTACTCACCAGTCGCAGGCTCAGCCTTGCAATGCAACGCGCCTCACTCCGTACAATCCGAGCCGCCGGTCCCTGACAGGCGACTTTACCGGAAAGGCATCGGCCCGCCTACCTCGGTATTTAACGCAAGGATGAGGACGAGCCCGAGTGAGACGCGTCGCGAACGTCGACTGCCACTAGGCGGGCTTACTCAGGCCGTCGACGCGGCGGCTGATGTCTTTGCGCATATAGCGTATTGCGATGTTCAAGCGGTGAGCAGGGGTCGGACAAAGGAGATACGGGAAACGTGCGTGGTTGGGGATTAGCCATACCAAGGTGATGTTTGATTCTCCGATGGCGAGACTTCGCTCCGGAACGAAGCAGTGGTCTGTATACCACAGTCATTAGTGGATGGTCTTTCATTGAATGTGGGTTGGCGGCACACCTCAGTAATAGAAAATGCAGAGGAGGAAGGACATGGGGATTTTGGGGTAAGAGAGGAAGGACCCGTGCGCAGGGGTTTATATACGCCGCTTAGAGTTCGGAAGCTGGCGGTGATCAGTGGCGAGCCTTAATGTTGCCTGCTTGTTCGGCTTGGCTGAGAAGAGAACAAGACGTCAGTCGCGTCGCGTCAAGATCGGCCGGACTACTAGGGCTGTCCCCCCTGCGTGCGAGTCAAGATTCCTAAGCTGGATCGGCGGGTAAAGAACCTGTGGAGATGGCGGGAGCAGAGCCAAGCAGCAACCTCTACAAGCATAGGCGACAAGAGTGATGGTCCAGCTGTGTATGAATAACATTTTCATTGCGGCAAACTGACGCATCCCATTCTCCCAGCTCGAGAGAGGTTGAATAGATAGTTGAGGTGTTCATACCAAGTGTGCTGACCATTGTTCGCAAGCTGATCGTGGCTGACGCTCAAATCTAAGCACCTGGACCAATGCTGTTCCTCGCCATCACTGGTGTGTCACGAAGGTAAAGTGAAACCCCACGGAAGACCAGTCCGTCCGTAGCGCAACAGCGTCGACTCCTCTTGGCACCATGGAAGTCGTCGTCCAAGACATCACCACCCCTATCGGATCACTGGCTCCCAGATCACGGCTGTCGGTGTTGGCGGTGGTGACGCTTGGCGAGTCTACTGAAGTGTATCGTTCCGAAGGGTATATGAGCAAGCTTATTCGGATGTTCATTAGCTACACTGACACCGTGTGCTGCGAGAACAACTCGTTCGGTGAGCGTCACGACAGATGAACTACAGTCGCAGAGCTACAAGTGGGCCAACACATGGCTTGTGCAGGCGGCCTCATCGCAATCTGATGCATCCCTACTTCTGCCTGAACCAGGGATTTGCTGTTGATGATAGGGACTCTTCGCGTGTGGGTGCAGACAGCGATGTGCCGGTAGACATCCGGTCGACGTCGACTATCGTCGACTTGTCAACAGATGACGATGTCATCTTGTGCACAAAAGTCGACGTTAACTTTCCCGCAGAACCATCACCTGACTCTGACGCCCATGGACGTGATATGATTGGAGGATGCCCTATCGCGCACGCATCCAATTGACAAATTGGGACGTCTCTCTCATATTGCAGCAAGTCTCGCACTCGTTTCATCGATATGTCTTAGCTTGCTTGCTCCTTCATGTACCTGTGTAGATATTGTAGCCAATGTTCATCTTTTGCCTCTCTCCATAATGCCTGCATATACTGAGGCTCGTCAGACCACTAACTCAGCATTCCTCAGCCGGCGAGGCTGGTACCGGACGCACTTCTATGACCACCCAGGCTACATCGAGAACGACGCGAAGGCTCTCTACGGTGATAAGGTTGAGGTTTGGTGCAAACCTTGCTTCCAGCGCCGTGTTGCAAATGAACAGCGTGAGGATTCTTTTCAGTGCACTCGGATTAATCATGACAGACCTCCGAACGCGGCTTGGTCTGCCCACCCTCATGAACCTTGCAGAGCTTCGTTTGCATCTGCGCGACGAGAATATCCGCAACAATATGTCAAGGTACGCCTCAAGCGTCACTTCGGGGATCGCACAACGGTACCACTAGTGCAAAACTCGGCTGAAAGCGAGGCTACTCATCTCCAATCTCTCGAAGGTAGGTAGCAAGATTATTAATAGAGTCTGTATATATCTCACGGTGATCACAGGCTCAACATCATGTACAGGTTCCCTGCGAGGTACTGCGTCACATGGAGCCTTCGGTGATCTTGTAAGGCAGCATCAGTCCGAGGATACTGATTCAGAGGACGACCCGATCTTTCCTTCTGTTATCAAAATCAAGCTCGAATCGCTCTTCTACTTCTCATGTCATTACTGGCAGAAACGGAGGGAAGATTCCGACATGACGGCATCATTAGATGAAGAGCTCGAGGTATGGAATATATTGGACATGGATGCCGATGGAGAGCCCGCTACAGAGACTTCGGAGACAATAGATGGCGCATGGGGGAACCAGCCAGATGCATTCACTAGTGCAGTACTTGGAATATGATACATAGTTGCTGCACTGACAAAGGGGAGCGGCGAGAGTAGATGAGAGGGTAGGTGGAAGAAAGTGGGTTGGTGATACAGTTGTAGGGATCGGAGCGCTGATTTGAGATTATTTACAGATAGCAGAGATGCTTGGGAAACTGTTGTGCAATGTTTGATGTCAAACGGATGAGTGGGGAGAGTTCGACAACTCAGACCGCGGGGAGGACGAGCAGACGGGTGAATTAGGCGCTGAGACGAACGGGTGAAAACGTCGAAGTTGGTGGGTCGCCGACAGGCGCGTGAGCGTGCGAAAGTGTACCGTTCACCTTGTCGACATGTCGACGGGTTTACTATACCTGTAAACCTGGTCAACGGTTGCGTCGACCCGCACATCCCTGGGTGCAGAAGTGGACGACCAAGTAGCCGGGGACGTTACAAATGACGAGGAGGGTTTGTTACACCGATATCGGTTATACCAGGACCTTAGCTCATGGTCTGGGCCAGATGCCGGCTGCTCGACCTTTTGTGCGCCCTTGGCAAGTCTCAGCGATAGAGCATCTTCATGTGCGATCTTGACATATCTTGAATATTTCGTGTGTGAAGCGTGATTCACCCTGACCCTGTCAATGCGCGCATTCGTTCGGTCCGTGGAGGAGACTGGTATGACCGAGCGACGTGGCGCAGGCGACGGTGAACGTTCGACGACTCTGTATCCGGCTGAGCATACATGATAGAGACGCGACTAGCATTACAATGGACTAATACAGTCGTTTGCATATCAAACTGCAGTCCACGCGCGCGTGCCAGCGATGGTGGCACATTACATAATTTGATAGACGCCCGAAAGCAGACTCGGACGCATCAACGCCATTCCGTGTCGACTTCCGACTACATATCCACAACTTCCTCCCGTTCGAGTCGCGCACCTGTATATGGCGTCTTCACTCAATCACCAGCCAGCTGAGTTGCAGCTAGACATACCCCTCGACGTCCAGCTAATGGTTATCGATGTCGTCGCGACTACTGACAATCCCTCTGACTTGAAGGCGTGCGCGGTGACATGCCGCGCCTGGCTTCCGGTAGCACGCTGCTACCTTTATCGTTATGTGGTTCTCAGCCGAGTGTTTCAAGTCAAATCGTTCTTCCGTGCTATGGCTTCAGCACCCGAGCTCGGTCCACTCGTTCAAACAATCTCCTTTCGCGATTTCCAGACTTTCACAAAGGACGAGACATTAGCAACTGAGGAGCTTGTGTCAGACGTCAACGTTAAACACCCACTGTCGACCCTTACGAATTTACGAACACTGGTCTGTAGCGAGTTACGGTGGACGGCTGCTTCCACGCCTGCTCACTTCGTTTACGTGCCAACACGTGACTGCATTCACTATGGATGGCTGCTTCCTCAAGTACTATACCCAACTCAGCGACATCCTCCTATCGCTCCCTCATTTGGAGTCTCTCAGAATAAAACGGTTTGGGTACATGTTCAAGTCTCAGCACGAGCAAAACGCACGTGCGTGCCATTGGCCTAAGCTGACACAAATCGAGGTGTGCACAGTGCGTACGTCCCATGCCCCCTTGCAAATATCTGATGGTCCTCTTGCTAGCTCTACATGCTACACAACCCTGTAGACATGATCCTTGACCTTCTGCATGCATATTCCGTTGAAGTCCTAAAACTCTCTGACGGCGATTGGGACCACCAACAAGAGTATTCCGGTGAGTGCCCAGCCATATTCCGTCAGGGGTCCTTGCGCTGAAACCCGATGGTCACGTATCAGGGATATCACGATACACCTCGCTCCGCTCTATCGAGATCACAACCGCATGGCAGCTAGACCTTGTTCTGATTATTCAAGTCTTGTCTCACGTTCGGTCGACGCTGCTCGAAGATGCATCCATCACCGTATTCGTGTCGAATGCCTGGGAGAACGGGGGACCGAATCGGCAGGAAGTGCTGGCGCGGGTGCAGGACATTGGTGCCAAGACCGACGACATCCTGGCTGCGCCATCAGCCTTTCCCTCCCTCCGCCTTGTGAGCCTGACATATCTGCACGATAGTCTCGATGTATGTGACTTCGGTGAAGGCTTCCGTGAGGCTTTTCGTGAGGCTATCGAATCAAGTCTGCCACGATGTCGGCAGCGTGGCATCTTGAGGACACAATTCCGTGAACGTAGGTCTTTCACGGCCCTTCATCGCTTTGAGTCTCGACTCACGTTCATCTCCTCTCTGTGCTCAGGAAAAGACAACGAAGGGTTGTATGTTGGAATATGGTAAAAGAGGGGCAGGAATTCTCGGCTAGACGTACCACTCTTCCATCGACTATGATCAATATAGTCGCGGCTACCAACTCCCCAATGTCAAGGCATGTGAAGTGACATGATTTGCATGACTCGCTGCTGCTTGGTATCACCTCTACCACGTCGTAGCATCAGCACGTCGACTGTCATGCAACCAGGCATATGGTTGATTGTAAATGGACGGCGGCCCTCACACCCCAAAATGCATCATGAGCTTGAGCCAGTTCCAAGACAACAGCAAGCAGAGGACCCGGATGATAGGCCGATAAAATGTCAAAGCTGTAGTCCTACTTAGTGAACGTCCTGTGGCACATGAGAGCTTAAACAAGCGGCTCATCTATACTGTGTTCATACTCACGTCAACCTCCTTTCCGGACCGAGCAAGGTCGACGAGCAACCCCTCTACGACCTCCGGCCTGGCGGCGCCGGCACTCAAGTACTCATGTCTCGGAACAGGCTCATCAAGTATGTCGGCTCGTCGACGCGGACCGAGAATCGAGAAAAGCACGGATATCTCGAAGCGTCGCTGAGCGCGCTCACGCACGCGCTGAACCCTTCGCCGCAGGAGGACAAGCATCCGGCCGGACAGACGAAGATGAAGGACAGCTGTTGGAGACACGGGAAAGGTGGCTCTCTGGGGCGGGCGAGAAGCTCGAGGAAAGCCGGCCACATGGAAGGCGTGGCGTGCGTGGCGCCTACAAACACGGACCGAGGCCTTCGTACACTCGTGTCATGTCTTCCTCTGCCAGTAAAGTTATTGGGACGTGTGGAGTCTAGCGTGTCCGGCCGGGGGACAGGATCATGAAGGCTTATGACACAGTGCTCGAGTGAGGGGCCGAGCGTTGGTAGGAAAGGGTGCCACCCCATACATCCTCTCGCGATCTCACCATCCCCGCCATGTTACGATGGTACTGTGAAAACCCACTATAGAGACTCGCGAGCTCAGCTGAATGGGATGAAGGGAAACGCGAACACCATTGGCGCTCCCCGTTCCGGGTAATCCCGTGTAGAGTTCATATGCCATGGCGCTAAAGAGCGTCTTGCCTCCACCTGTCTGGGTCGCATCTGCTGATGCTCAAATCGGTTACCTGAGCTTTGGGCTATGATGGTTTCTCATCTGGGTATGCAAGCGATGCGGACAGGCGAAGCACTCGCTGTATATAGAGGCTGATACGTCATACACTGGTGACCAGATAAGGTTCGTGCGCGGCTTATGGACTAGGTTTCGCTGTACTGAGCTTCTTGAAACAGTTCTGAGCTGGTGAGTTTTCTTCGAGGCCGATAGCGTGGCTCTCTCACCGCCTCCCAGTCTCCCGCCAATCTAGCTCCTCGACCAGCCCCGGGACTTCCCCCATGGAGCCGTCCGCCTCCGTATACACGACCTTCAACCTGCGAGTCTACGACCTCGTCGTGCTCGTCTTCTCCAACATCTTCGCATGGCGCTGCTCTACTCGCTCCATACTCCTTCCCCTCTACGAACAACACCTCAAGGAGTCCACCGCTCACCTCGAGATTGGGGCAGGCACCGGCTACTACCCCGCTGCAGCGGCCTCCTCCGGTGCCTTGTCGAAGACTAGGCTGGTCACTCTCTGTGATCTCAATCCCACCACCCTCGAGTATTCGAGGCAGCGCCTGGAGAAAGCGGGCTACCGAGGCTCGATCCAGACACTTGTCCACAACGTCTTCCAACCGCTTCCCGAGGACATGCACGGCAAGTACGACTCTGTCGTGCTGTACTACCTCTTCCACTGCCTCCCGGGCTCCTTTCCTCGAAAGGCGATAGACGTCCTCGCGAACGTCGTCCCCGCGCTCTCGCCGGACGGCGTGGTCTACGGATCCACCGTCCTGGGGCAGGGAGTGGCGCACAATTGGCTGGGCAGGAGGCTCATGGGGCTGTACAACAGGAAGGGCATCTTCGGCAATGTCGGTGATTCGGTGGACGGTCTCCGACAGGCTCTGGAGGAAGCGTTCGAGGAATCTTCGGTGGAGGTTGTTGGAGTTGTGGCGCTGTTCGAGGGGCGGAAGCCGAGGGCCATCAACACGTGATAGATCCCTATCGTATGCCGAACTCTCTTGCCCTTCACGGCGCTGTCACTCATTCCTCCGTACTTGCAGGAGGGTGCTTTGTTCTAGTACGCTGCACGGGATGCAGGAAAAGATGTCGCCTCAATCACCTCACAGCCTTCGAGGCCTCGTGTGCGAGTCCTGTGGGGCATGTCGTCCGCTTGATTTGAGCTCACTACCGTTCAATCGTCCTTGCATGAAAAAGGCCGTTCCTATCTTTGATCCGCCCCGAAGTGAGCTTCTTCGCCCTGAAGTTCGGTGGAAGGGTTCTCTTTGGGTCATCTTGGCCCTTGCCATTGGTTTGGGGTTGCAATATCGTAATCGGAATTGAATGCCTTCTTCCGAGGCCCGCAAGATTTCCGCGCCCATTCTTGGCTGTGCACATCCACGTCGTGGTGTTCTCGCTGCGGTACGCTCTCAATACCATCGTTTACTTTATCCAGTTCAAGTTCAATTGCGCTGGGGCGGGTTAACCTAGAACCTGCCACATTGCCTCCGACACCGCCAGCGCATCAACTTTGACTCTTGTCTTCTACAGCGTTTGTAGCCACACCATGAACCGCCCTCAAATAGGGTTTCGAGTCCGATGATAAAGTCTATCGAAGGGGTCGAGGTCAGAACCCTTCCCACACCCTGCCGTACAAATGAAGACACACGCCCGCCTCAATACTCATGCACTCAATTTGCGCCCGTCGAATGTTTCACGAAGCCCTGCAAGTCGGTAGGTTCACGAGTTTCTGCCGGCAGTTTCAGAGTTCGTCATTGATCACAGCCAATGATGATATAGCGGCGATCGAGGGACGTGGTGCGGTTCGAAGATAATGCGTCCCAGCCCGTCAATAACAGGCGCGACCCCTTCTTCGACATCAAACGCACAGGTCAGCTGCACTTCAGCGAACTGTCAACCGCAGGTGGCTCGGTTTCATCAGCAACATCCCACTGCTGATTATGCGACTGATTGTTTGCTCCGCGTGGACAGGTCGAAGAATAGAAAGGTAATGCGACCGTGACGCTCATAGGGCATGAGGGCGACTTGCACACAAGAGATCTCCTCATCCTTATGGCAATCACCCGGCATCTGTCAGCGTCACTTGGCTCGTATGTCTCATATAGGCTAACCTCGTGCAAGTCAAGGCCCAGTGATCACGGCCATGGCTACTGCGCCGCACGAGCTTACAGCGACCATCCTCGCGATGTCCGATAGGGCGGCATTCCCCCTGCCGGCTCTCGACAATACTTACGGGGCTCTGCTCCTTGGGACTTTCATTGGGCTCATGTGCGTCTCCTGGCCATGGCGGTCGAAATACCTTCTACTGACACGTCTTCGTGACAGGTTGTATGGCCTTACCGTTCATCAGACCTACAGATACTTCAGGCTGTATCCGACCGACATCCCAGTCTTGGTCTATTTGGTGAGTACCTACACTTACGAAAAAATATGGACGCTAACTCCCGAGATCGTGTAGGTCCTCGCGATCTTGTCAGTACAAGTGATTCCGCAGATTCTCCATCTTACACGTCAACAGGACAATCGAGACAGTGCATACAGCTATGATTATGGCTGCTTGGTGCGTATCCCTGTCAGCTGTCTCTTCAAACATATCTGAAGTATATCCCACTAGTTACTACCATCTCGTATCGAATTACTTCAATCCCATCACTCTTCTAGAGGGACACTGGTACGTTTAACGTCGAGGAGTCGGTCTTCCTCTTCGCTGATAGCCCTCGAAGGTCAACAAGGGTTAGTGTCAGATCAATCGTACACATGGGGAACGCTCAACTTTTATTTTTCCGGGCGGCTAGATCATAACCCCCACGTCGGTATGCAGCCGCAACCTTATACCTGCTAGATTACATCCTTTCTTACTATAAATTGGAATATGCTCACGCCCAGGGATTGTGCATCTTGGTTTGCCAAGCGTGAGGTTTGGATCGCTATTTCAACAATCAGTCGCTTACACGTTTTCACTAGTTTCTACGCTCGTCGGGTGTGGTATGGTAGGTGAAAGGAGTTGATGTCAAGGAAAGTCTTGCGCTGAGATCTTTCACAGTGGGTCATCAGTATAGATATATTGTCGGGGTTGCGGTGAGCAATTTTGCGCTGAATGGATTGCATCTCGGTGCTTACAAAGATATAGGGAGTCCTTATGCTAGCCCTCCTAGGTTAGTACTGAGTAACCCCTCGCAGGAAACCTCACAATGATAGCGATGCTCCGCTCTCACTGGCAGCGTTCACCATCTGTAAGTGGCGGCAATGTCGTAAGCTGCGCTGCTTTGGCTGACGAGTTGCGTGTCGATCAGCTGCAACTGTTGAAGGGTGCGTTCCAGGTATCGATTATTAAGCATAGAGATCTGACGCGTTGACTGCCTTCATAGCTTCATCCTACCTTTGAGCGACTTCCATCGTGACAGCGTGAGTATTAGGGTCTCATCCCGAAACATAGATCAAAATCTGATTCGCGACCCTCAGTGGATGGTGTCTGTCCTGTTCAGCCTGGCGGTGGCCATAGACATACTCCTCACCAGCTCTTTGATCTTTGTGCTGGTGCGGAGCCGCACAGGATTCAAGCGGTTAGTGATGGTCCGTTACAAGCATATTATATACTGCTGATAGCGAGTATAGGACCGACTCTACCATCGATATTATCGTGGTATATGCCATCAATACAGGTGTGTGGCTCCAGTAGCATGCAGGGCGTGGTCTTCCTGAATCTATACAATGGCAGGGCTCTTGACAAGGTCAGTGCCTTGATGAACAGAGTCGTATTGTATGCCTTGCTGATCCAACATGGTCATGCACATATAGCATCGTCGGACTCCTCGGCGCCATATTTGTGAGCCCTCTCAAGACTCTACTCATGCCAGCCAGTCTTTGACGTCGGCTTCATAGGCCATCATCCTGCCAGGCAACTTCATATACATCGGAATCAGCATCGTTGCAACCAAGCTCTACGCAAACTCTGTCCTCGCAGTGTACGTCGCTCGTCTCTCGTTCCTCCTACGCTATGGTGTTGTCACTAACGTTTTCGCCCCACGTCATGCCTAGTCTCAATTCACGCCGCGCGCTGTCCGACCGTATGCTCGAAGGGTTTGAGATGGGCTCCTATGAGCCTCGAGGCCCTCGAGCGCGGCCTCACACAGTGGTCGACACTTGGGATGTTCCTCAGTTCCCCGTTGATCTCCCATCCCGCGACACACACATAAGCTTCACAACGCCCACGGATACCAATTCCGACGACACAGCGTCCGGGGTCCGCGGTCTCCAGGCGAAGTCCGTGCTAAGTTCAGAGGCTCTCACTGTGAAGATGGCCGCTTGAGAGTAAAGCAATCGACCACCGTGCCCTGCTACGCCATATCTATTAAAGAGATTGCCATGACTCTATGTATCGAGATGTGGACTATGCCGATGTTTTGCCTATTTATTCGGCTAAGTGTGCTTGCGGTTGTCCGCGATCGTGGCTGGCGCCCAAAAATACGCGCCTGAAGCCGCTCTGTTTCCTTACCGTAACCGCCGGGCCGACATCCCAATTTCTGTTACGAATGGTAGGACGAACCCTCCAGGTACATAACTTGCCAACGTCGTGACTACCCCTGCGAAACTCCAGAATTGCTAGGGGAAGCCGGGGTGTAGAAGGGATGGCAGAACGAGCACATCGTCACCATCGGACTTTACTAGTACTACGAGTGTAATAGCATCATCGAGTCGAAGCTTTCCTTCTCCACCGCACGATCGACGACGGCATGCAGGACCCGTACGAGATGGTAGGTCGGTGCTGACAGGCGGATCACAAGGTATTCATGGTCGCGTGGGGTAGCGGGGAAGACTCGTCCCTCAACTGGAACTGGAAATTCTTAACGGTACATTAATATACTACCATTGAGAACTTGACTGACACAAGGCGGTTCCGGGGCGCCGATAGCGAAGCATTTTTCCCCATCACCTAACCACTACAGAAGATCGCGAAATAGATCTGCATGCAGCAAAGCTGCAACCCTCCAAACTGATGACAAAATCGACTTAGGAAGGGGGACTGTATGCAGTAAGTCAGCTTCTAGACATCCAAGCCTGTCAGGGTCAGAACACTCACACAGGGGCGACAGAGCTAGCTGGGCCAGGGTCGGTGGGGAGAGTGGGGAACGGAGTAGAGGCGCACGCCTGCTCGACATCGTCGATGGTCTGCCCGGCGGGGAAGTGCGCATCAGAAGCGGGCGCAGGAGGCACGGGGACGACATCGGAGCAGTCGATGAGCGAGCTCTCGTCGTGGCCGAGGATGGACATCCTGCGGAAAGCGGCCTTAAACGCAGATTGGAGCTTCGCCTGGTTGTTCACGAACGACTGCCACTCGCACGCCGTACGCGAGTCGCGCGCGAGCTCTGAGTCGGACTGGAGGCGGAGCTCCCCCGCGAGTGCGGACTGGGCCTCACCCTGGTTGCCCCCTGTGCCGGGGAACAACGTGCCGCGAAGCTGGGTCTCGATGAAAAACTGGGTGTCAAAAAGCTCGGGGGTCGAGTCGAAGGGTGTGCCGGGGATGCTAGGGTCGACGTGGTCGGCGGCAGCGATGGTGTGGGAGGCCAGGAGCGCAACAACCTCAGCAGGAGTGAAGCCGCCGACGTCGGAGAACGCGTCTTGGAAACGGGCGAGGATGCTGTCGACAGAATCGAATGGCTCGGGGACGGTCTTGTCCGGCGCAGGCTGCGTCGCATCGGGACGGCCGATGAAGACATTTAGTTGAGGAGCACCAGGGCAGTTCGAGACGCCGATCGCACCCGCCAACTGGATGAAGTCCGCGGTCGTAATGTTGTGCTTCGCGATGATAGGCTTTTGCTCGTCAATGATCTCGTCGACACCGTTGTTGGCGTGGAAGTTGGGCTCGATGTCCTCGAAGAGGATTATTGAACCGTCGGCGCCTCCACCTCTGTGTATTGGTCAGAATGGTTTGTGTGCTCATTGAGGGAGTACCGACCCGAAAACGCCCGTTGCGGCAATGGCGGGAGAAATACCGATTGCATCATGGAAGGTGAGACGAAGGGACTCGTGCACCTCCTCCCCGCACTCGCCACCGTCGAAGAGGTTCTCCTGAATGTCCTGAATGACCGGAATCAGAACGCAGCACGCGCTGTTGGCCACTACTGTGCCGTCGGAGCAGGTGGCACGACGAATGAGGGCGCCTATTGCGAGACGAGTGGGTCAGTAAGCCATAGTCAAACCGCACCAGTAACCCGTTAACTCACCTTTAGTGATCTGAAATGCAGCGAGGACAGAGATGAGGAGGGCTTTGAAGACCATTGCTGAAGGTCAGAGATATGAGAGGTAATGGAGTGTCGGAGTCTTGAGGAACGTCGCGATTTGCACCCGCCTGTTTATATCACTGACACCTGTGCACAACAGTTTGCGATTCCTTGAGCCTACAGGTTGTCCGTCTGTACAGGTGCACCCAATCACGATGTGCACATTCCGTGAGTGTGAACTGGGAGACCCACATAACGGAAGCGAGTTGCGGACCTGGCGCAGGGTATAACCGTCTCACACACTGCCGTCCGATATGACATAGCCGGTAAGCTATCCGACATGACAAGTATGCAGACGAACGGAGTTAAAAGAGGGCGAACGCTGCCTGTACACAATGCCCTGAATACGATCATGAGAACTATGCTCATACGCGAGACGATCACAACGCACTGTTCGCAAGCGTACGGAAAAGAAGTGGAGTGGTCGTGGCATTGGTACTGGTGCCTGCGAGCACAGAGGCACACTCGCTGCCACACTAGTGCAACGCCAAGAAAAATGGTGCAATTTTGATGAGTAAATATGTAGGGTGATGGCGGGGATAGAGCATATACCGTATCTCTAATGCGTCTAGGAAGCGCAGAAGATGTGTAGCCTGTGAAAGTCAACACCTTGCAGCACCCTGTCCAACGCATCAAGCGAGGTTAAGGGCGTTCCGGCATAAGACGTCTAGGATGCGCGTTTTCCTTGAGCATTAATGGGATGATAGCCGGATTTGATTCAAGTGAAGCTTGAACTGGAGAAGGCTCTGTGTACGCTTAAACTCTGACTGTGTGAGTGGTGCATACCCAGGTTGGGCGCAGAGAAAATAGACAGTCGACACGTTCGGTATTAGCCGGCACAGTCGGTCTTTCCCTATTAGGTGCATGTAGTTCGGGCATGGAGATCGCCCCGGTGCCGGACTCGCTCCCAGGGCAGAACGGATCACGAGGAATATCAATAGGGGTAGTCAAAGATGGCGGTTCGGTGGACGATTCGAGGGAACGATTCGGGAGACGATTCGAGAGGGGGGGAATCCGCGATTCTGGCAGAATCGCGTCGAATCGCCGGTGCGAGTCTGGAGGAGCACCGCCCACTCGAATCGCGATTCTCTGCACTCGATTCCCTCAGCCCGAGCTCGGATAAGCCCTCTTAAAATAGGTTATATGTCAAAATTTAATTGGGGTTTCTCTTAGCACGTCTTACTTACGAGCGACCATGGCCCTACTGCGAGCTTGCCGCTTCTCTATTTTTATCAGAATTGCTGGTCTACAGATTCCCTCCACCTTGTAGTGTCCAACCAGACCGAAAACCCTACTTTCTCAAAGTCCGGCCGTCTCACCTGGCAACCTGCTGATGGCTCTGGCACGAAGACCAGGAATCGAGTGCGGCGTGTCTTGATGGACTGAATATATTTGCTCTGCGGGCCCGAGAGCTGTAACGAGGCATACTGTAGTACTTAGGGGAAGAACAACGCGGCACGATTACCTAATCCCGATATCACAGACGCCCGTAGGCCTGACCGACTCAAGAATCTGCCCTGGAATCAACCCGTAGAAACGTGGGGTGGTCAAAGTGCCCACACGAATCCAGGACGATTCCCTTCCACCGAATCGCTGCAGAATCGCTTGTCGAACCGTCCTCCGAAACGCCATCTTTGACTACCCCTAATGTTCGTGGGAGTAAGATTACAGTCGTTTGCATATCAAACTGCAGTGTCGTGCGCGCGTCGAGCCTGTTTGTTCGTGTTTGCTCCGCCGTCGGGTACCGGCTAGGACTGCCACTTCGGTGGGTGCACCCTCAATGAAAACAGACAAAATCCCTAAAAAATGTCGTAGCGGGTTGATAGTACATACAGTATGGCCCCTAGCAATGCCTTGTTGGCTTTCAGTGCAGGAGAAGCTTTTTGTACTTGATGGCCACAATGGGTTGACGGAGGCCGGTCCCAAACAGGCAGAGAGGCGCTCGCTCACGGCGTTGCAAACACGGGCAAACAGCCCCGCGGCGCGCGCGTCGACTGCAATTTGATATGCAAACGACTGTAGTAGTGCGTGGCATACTTGCTGGGTAGGGTGTGTGCTCGTCGTGTTGCCTACGTCCGGTAACTGCCTCAGACGGCCTCCCGGTGAACGTGCTACTCTCACGACGACTACGCACGCAAACAGGCATTACCGAGGTGAAGCAGATATACTCTAGCATGCGTGTGGTCTCCGCCAAGAAAAGGAAGGCATGGTGTAAGGGACCAATGACTTTCCGACGTTGAGGAACAAATTCGGTTGCATATGGAGCTCGGCCAGCAAAGGCACACAACGAAACGTATTTTACTCAATCTCCGGCCATGATTTGTCAATATCGACAGTCACGTAGTGGCTGGCGCTTTGCGTGGTCCGAGGGCGTATCTGCATGCACGACTTACCATAGTGCCCATGAGAAGCGCATCGTCCCCTTCGACAACGCCCAAAGCCGCGGAGAGTGCTTATCGGAGACATATTACAAAGGGATGAGCTAAAATGAGGCAGAGACGAGGGCACGGAATGTCCATTACGCACGAACACATGAACGAGCCGTAGCAATTACAGCAGAGGATAGTGAATCAAGAGAACGACAGCGGACCACGAGAGAACCGGAAGGACAAGGACTAATCAAACGCGATACAGGAGAACCACTCCAGCCCTTCGCCTCGCCTCTCCCTCGCCTCTTCTCTAGCACCTACAACACCACAACACGAACCGCAAGCGCCCCGCGCGTCGCCGCTGGCCTACCCCTCCAACCTCAGACGCGCTCAGTAGCGCGGTATGCTCACGTTCTCCATGCTCGGCCCAGTCGTATATCCCTCCGCGCTGTTCGCTTCGCCGCCCCCGTACTGATACGGCGCTAACCTGATGTTCTCTTCATAGGATTCCCGGGGCGGACGTACAGCGGACATGGTCATGGACTCACCCCCTCCTCCTGCTCGGCCGCGGTAGACATTCGCGCTTGGGCTTGAAGAGAGGCTGCTGACGCCCGAGGACGAGCTACGCTCGAAGCCGAACGCCTCGCCGTACGTCTTCTTTGTGACCGCGCGTCCGTCCGCGTTCGTCACCGTGATGCGCACGCCGTGCGTGCCCGGCTTGCCGCGAATGAAGTCGATGAAGAACTTGGTCGAGCTCCAGATCTCGCGCGCGAAGTCGGCTAGAGGAGGCCAACGGTGCGACATATAAGAGATGGGCTCGGGAGACGTATGAGCTGTGTTGATGACGTACCGTAGTTGATGCTGTCCAAGAGCGGCCGCCCGAAGCCTGTCTTGGGGCGGCCCGGGATGACGTACTCCTTCCACGTGTAGGCGTGCATCATGAAAGCGGAGAACAGCACCATCTGTGTCGATCTACGTAACGATCAACTGTTCATCGAACCGGGAGACAGCACGTACCTCGATGCAAATGGCGAGCGCGTTGAGACCATCGGCGATGTTGGTCGCCGTCCAATATGGCGTCGCTTTAATCACAGGTGGATTCGCTCCTTCAAGTGCATCGAACTGTCATCGCAGATGAGAATCACCGGACGGTTACGATTGAGTTAGCCCCTTCTGCGAAGACCTACCACCAAGTACTGATAGAAGGTGAACATGACGATGAGCTTGATGGATAAAAACTTGGCCAGAGGCTTCTTCCCCACGAGCTCCTCCTTCGTCAGCCCGTAGAATATCAACAGCCCGTATAGCGCAACCCTGCATATGAGCGAAGCTGTGAATGGTGACGTCTCAGCCCTGCGCAGCGTCCACGTACGTGATGCTAACAGCGTCGATGACGCTGATGTATGCGTGTGCAGTCTTGAAGCTCCAAGGGCCCGACTCGCACAGCACACCGTAGTGTTGGCAGATGATTCCCGCGATGGAAAGTGCTTTGCCATCCCATCAGTACGAGCAAGCCGTGCGAAGTGCTGGATGAGTTTACCTGGTCGTAGGATGACGTACTGGAGTACGGACCACTATCGCGCTGGCGTCAGAAAGTGTTCGGCACCGGAAAAAAAACGAATGCGCAAACCTTCACGGCGTACATGAAGTAGGCCTACGGGATACAGAGCTAAACATTAACATCGTGCTGCAGAAGAAAGAGGGTCTGATGCCCACCTTAGTTGGTCGATACCGCCAACAACAGAACTGGCGTGAACAGGGTCAGTAGGGGAGCAGCAATCGCACCATTGCCACAAGTCCACGTACAGGAATTGGTAGACTTGATTTGTCTTTGCGGAGGATGGCATTGTCGACGTCGTGGCCGACTGCTGTCGCAGCGACGTACTCGATGAGGAGGAGGCTTGTCATTTGCGAATCAGTCAAGGGGCAGTCTGTTGAACAGAGGTCGACTCACAGGAAGGCGCTGAGAGTGATGGACTGTAGAGCATGTGGTCAGTTTCCGCGTAGATGCCATATTCAAAGCACGGTGAATGGATATTGAGCCGCAAAGAGCAGCCAAGATGATATTCATATTTCTCGAGACTACTGCTCGTTGGGCTTGCAGGTGGAAATGAAAGCCGTACACTCAAATCAAATGACGGGCTCCAGTTGCCGTCATGACGGCGATATCTGTAGTTAGCAGTCATCACCGATGCCTAGGACAGTAACCAGGGCGCAAGGGAGAGTAGTAGCCGTGCCGACGAGCTTGAGTCTTTGTTCACATCTTGGTTCACCAGCGAACGCGGCGTTGGCCGAAACCTGCGCCAGAACAAGACGGATAGTTCCCTTTATGTCGTTCCGCCACATATGAAACGATACGCATGTGCGATGCGAATAGAGGGTCGTGCAGAACTATCGCATGCGGGAGGCCCCCCTCAATCCGAACGGGAAGGGGCGTGAGGCTCATAGAGAACGTGGCTCATTCGACTGCTGCGAGCTAGTAGGAGAGACGAAGAAAAGGGGCATTTCAAGGAACTCACCTCGTATACTAAGAAAGATAGAGCTCGGGTGAAATCCAACATGGAACAGTGGATATAGACGTACCACATTCGATGAGGTCATAATACGTGTAGCTCCTGAAGAACCGGTAGGAAAAGAAGGATATCAAGGCGTAGACGGCAGGCATATACAATATTCGGATGCTGGAAAGCGTGTTATTGGCTTCATCGCGGTGCGCTTGCTGTGTACGTACATTTGTCGCTGTTCGCCAGGGTTCGTGTAGTTTCTGGATCGGTGGTTGGGAGATGTGTGGTGCTCCAAGATGCCGCATACTCACCTGCAGTGGAACGAGACGTTGATCGCCGTGAGGAGGACCGTCTACCATGCCCTGCATGAGTGGTCTGAAGACTGAGGTCCACCGTCCATCGAGCTTGCACATACCACAGCGGCGCACGCTCCTGAAACCACCCATCCTATCCGATGTGCGTCCCAGTTCAGCCCGTTTGAGCTCCAGAAACTACTCTGGTCAATTATTTGTCGGTTGTCTGACGGACAGAGAGTGCTGTTCTGGGCGACCATGGCGAGGGAGTTGGGGCGAATGTGGACCAATATCGAGATAGAGCACCTAGGAGAAAGGAAGGAGTGGATATACGAGCTAGCGACGCCCGCTGGGCGTATAGAGCAAGGGAAGGATGTTGGGCTGTGCCTCATCGGACTGCGGAGCCGGCATCTCGCCGGTGGCGCGCGCTCCGTCCGGTAAACCTACAACCGTTGTTGTTTTCGACCATTCTTGAGCTGCGGCAGCATCCTCTGCTGGTCCTTTGTGCCATCACCAGCCGACACGGCGCGCATGCGAATAGACTGGATAAGTGAGCTTTCTGGCATTCCACCGCTAAGAAAGTATACGCAGCTGTGTGCGGTGGTAGCCTTGTTTCGCTCCTCGGTCATCCTTGATGACATCTACGACAAATCTCTATCGTAATGCCGCTGCCGTGCCGGAAAGTACTGCATGCCGCTTCGCTCCGCCAGACTACGAACGTTGAATATTGAATCCTCGAGGCTCCCCGATAGAACGCATAACATGCACACGCTGAGTCTGAAGCTTCGAAGGTGTACCCACAGTGCGAAACCTTCGATTCTAGTCCGAACCAACGACTCACTGAAAATACTTCTACACAGCCGGTAGCTTTGGGTAGCTGTCCTTTCGAGAGGGCGGTGGTGAGCTCACCTTCCGCGCCTCGCCATATAGAATGGCCTCAGAGCCCGCAGCACCCAGCTGAGTACGGCACCACGTGGTCCTACCTGACACCCAGCCCGGAGCTCTTGCCGACCAGTTCCCGCACCCTTTGCCGTTGAATATGACAGTCCGAGAACGAGTTCCGAGTGATATTGTTACAAGCACACAGTTACCTTCTCGTCCCAATCTCCTCCCCGAGCCGGTTCCCTTGCTGGACGCTCTATGCTTACACAGGCAGCCCCCCCCCTCCATACTCGAAAACACACACAATCATGCGCGCCGTCCCCTTCCCTGGCCGACAACGAGCGCCCGGGAAGCAGGCACGAGCGCACCGGTGGCAGAAGTCATCCTCTGGTACCCATCCTCAGCTACCAAACTGCGCGCGCACGCGGACAAGTGCCTACCTGCGCATCCTGCCAGGGCGGCTGCTGGCGGGGCGTCGAAAGCGCTCTGGGGACATGGCTATTCCCTGCGTTCCCCGAGCGAGCGGTGCCTGCGCTCCGGTTGGTCGACTGTCTCTGCTGTTGCGGGCTGGGGGCGTGATTGTGCGCGTTGCCGCCAGCGTTTCTGCCCCCGGGGTGGTTGTTGTTATTGTTATTGTTGTTCTGAGTTTGCTGCGGGCGCGGCGCGGGGCGCTGGGACTGGTTGGGAGGAGGGTTGTTGTTCGTGGGCTGGCCAGGAGCCCGATTGTTCTGGTTCGTGCCCCGGGTCTACACGAAGTGTACGCACCAGGATCGATAACCCGAGTAGGAGTAGGCTGGTGCGATCGCACTCACCTGCCTACCTGCTGCGCTGCTGCCAGTGCGCCGTCCCCCTGCCGCGTTGTTGCCGTTGCCGAGGGAGATCGCGCGGCTGCCCGCACCGGCGTTCACGTTGAGATGGAGCGTCAGCGTGGTGTTCGAGTTCGCGTTCCCATTGGCGAACGTCGCAGTCTTCGGCTGCTGAGCGCGCGTCGTCTTCGCTGGCTTCGTCCTCACGGTAGCTGTCGCCATGGTGGGGGTCGCTTCGCGCTAGGGACGCGTGAAGGCGAGGGCTTAGGGCCAGGGCCAGGTGGGCTTCAGCAAAGGGGCGGGGGAGACTGTCTTTACCCCAGCAATACCGCAGCACAAACCGGAATCGGACGATTCGGATTCAATCCTGGTTCCATATCTAAGGTTCGTCAGCGACTGCAGGAGAAGCTGGGTGAGTATCGATACATGCAGCAGCGTGGAGAGCCGCATGAGAAGGATGTTCGGTCCGGAAGGTGCACGGTAGATATTCGAATACGTAGTCACGGTACGGATGAACAGGCAGAGCATGGACACAGCCCGCAGCTCGATACGTCTAGTTATCAGAATGTTGTTTCATAGGCGTGGCGTAGCAGGCCACGGTGGTCGATTACTTTACTCTTAAGCGGCCATCTTGACTATGAGGGCCTCTGAACATGGCACGGACTTAGCCTGAATAGCCTCAAGAGCGCAGACCCCGGACGCTGCCTCGTCGGAATGGATATCCGTGGGCGTCGTGAAGCTTACGTATGTGTCGCGGGATGGGAGACCGACGGAGAGCTGAGGGACATCCCAAGTGTCGACGACTGTGTGAGGCCGCGCTCGTGCGCCTCGAGGCTCATAGGAGCCCATCTCAATCCCTTCGAGCATGCGGTCGGACAGCGCTCGGCGGGAGTTCAGGCTAAGCATGACGTGGGGCGAATGCATCAGGCGACAATGCTACAGCGTAGGAGGAACGAGAGACGCACACTGGGAGGACGGAATTTGCATAGAGCTTGGCTGCAACGATGCCGATTGCGGCCCATATGAAATTGTCTGGCAGGATGACTATGAAGTCGACGTCGAAGGCTAGCTGGCATAAGGGGAGCTTCCGAAGGGCTCACAAATATGGCGCCGAGGAGTCCGACGATGCTATACAAGCATGGATGTGTTGGCAGGACTTACGGTACGACTCCGTTCATGAAAGCACCGCCCTTGTCAAGAGCCCCGCAATGACCCCTGGATCTTTGTCAGAATCGTGATGCAACCCATTGAGCACAGAATAACTCACCGCCACCCCGACAATATATCTATACTGATGACCCACTGTGAACGATCTCAGGGAAAGACTCTCCCGGACATTGACTCCTTTCACTTACCATACCACACCCGACGAGCGTAGAAACTGGTGAAAGCGTGTAAGCGACTGAATGTTGAGATGGTGATCCAAACCTCACGCTTGGCAAACGAAGATGCTCAATCCCTGAGCGTGAGCATGTTCCAATTGATAGTAAGAAAGTGAGTATAGCATGTGTAAGGTTGCAGATGCATACGGATGTGGAGGTTATGATCTAGTCTCCCGAAAAACATTTGAGCGTTTCCCATGTGTGCAATTGATTTTACACTTACCCTCATTGACCTTCGGCGACTATCAGCGAAGGGGAATACCGATGCCTCGACGGTGAACGTACCAGTGTCCCTTTAGAAGAGCAATGGGATTGAAGTAATTAGATACGAGATGGTAGTAACTAGTGGGATATACTTCAGATATGTTTGAAGAGACAGCTGACAGGGATACGCACCAAGCAGCCATGATCATAGCTGTATGCACTGTCTCAATTATCCTGTTGACGTGGAAGATGGAGAATCTGCGGAATCACTCGGACTGACAAGATCGCGAGGACCTACACGACCTCGGGAGTCAGCGTTCGTATTTTTCATAACACCTAAGGTACTCACCAGATAGACCAGGATTAGAATGTCGGTGGGATACAGCCTGAAGTATCTGTAGGTCTGGTGTACGGTGAGGCCATACAACCTGTCGCGAAGAAATGTCAGTAGAAGGTATTTGGACCGCTACGGCCTGTAGACGCACATGAGCCCAAAGAAAGTCCCAAGGAGCAGAGCCCCGTAAGTATTGTCGAGGACCGGCAGGGAAAATGCCGCCCTGTCGGACATCGCAAGGATGGTTGCTGTGAGCTCGTGGGACGCAGTAGCCATGGCCGTGATCACTGGGGCTTGGCTTGCTCGAGGATAGCCTATATGAGCCACACGAGCCAAGTGACGCTGACAGATGCCGGGCGATTGTCATTATGGATGAGGAGATCTCTTGTATGCCAATGGCCCTTATGCCGCATGAGCGTCACGGTAGCATTGCCTTTCAATTACTCAATCTGTCTACTGGGAGCAAACAATCAGATGCATAATCAGCAGTGAGACGTTGCCAATGAAGCGAAGCCACCTGGGGTTGACAGTTCGCTGAAGTGCAGCTGACCTGTGCGTTTGATGTCGGGGAAGGGATCGCGCCTGTTATGAACAAGCTGGGAAAAAAATACTACCGGTATGGTCCAGGAGCGCAGTTGATCTTGAATGAGGCAAACTAGACGATAACATATACGCACAGCTAGCAGGTGAGAGCGTACCGTAGTGAGAACGTCGCGATGTCGATGGTGTACGGTCTATACACAACGAAGAATATCCCAACCAACCCCAGATCCAGGACACGGGACCGGATAACCCGAAGAGAACCCTTCAACGAAGTTTCGTTCAGAGCGAATCAGTTCCCTTCGAGGCGGATCAAAGATAGGAAAAGTCATCTCCACGCAAGGACGATTGATCAGTAGTAAGCACAAACAAAGCGGTCAACATGCCCCATAGGACTCGCACACGAGGACTATGCAGGGAGGGGAACTGCCTCAGAGTCTGTGAGGTGATTGAGCGGCATCGTTCCTGCATCCCGTGTATCGTACTAGGACAAGACATCTCCCTACAAGTACAAAGAGATGAGTGACAGCGCTGTGAAGGGCACGAGAGTTTGGCATACGATCGGGATCTATCACGTCCTTGGCTTCCGCCTTGCGCAACGAGTCCAATAACCTTCGCTGAAGATTTCTCGAACACATCCTCCAGAGCGTGTCGGAGCACATCCACAGAATCTCCGACGTTCCCTTGTTGTACAGCCCATGAGCCTCCTGTCCAGCCAATTGTGCACCACCTAGGGAAGGAGCTCCGGAGGCAGTGGTAGAGGTAGTACAGCACGACAGAGTCGTACTACTTGTCGATGCATCGGTCTTACTCACATAGACGGCCGGTCCTTCTCGCATTTAGCCGTACCTGAGCTCCTTGAGGATGTGGTCGAGCTGAGCGATGGTGATCGCGTCTCTCGGTCACAACCTTTCCCCATGTCAATGACTATACAGTTACCTCGCTTCTGGTATCCGAGTCGGTGAACACTTGCAAGATTCTGCCCAACAACTTCACGGCGCCACGTGGATACGACGTCGATGTCGAGGACCTTCTCCCACCGGTTAATCTTCTGGCAGATTTTCCTGGACTACTGGCGCGTACGCGTACGCAATGAAAGTGACAGGCATTAGTTCTTGAAACTCGAACGGAGAAGGACATTGGAGCGCTGTTCCCGTACTAGAGGAACGACGAGCATTGGGTGAAGGAACCAAAGGTTTCATGCCTCAGGGCTGCAGGCAAGGGAAAGCGACGGTGCCAGCGAACGAGGGTGCATGGTTCTGCCTGACATCTGCCGAACGTCCAGCCCCTATAGTATATGGGTGGAGAGGAGATATCGGGGACGCCCTCTACGTGCACAGACGGTTTGTACGTTGAACATACAGCCATTGGCGGGTGGCGTAAGTTTTTAGCATGCAAAGGTACAGGCGCAAAAATGACGACTGAAGTACCTAATAACAAACCGGGTCCCTCATCTAGAGACGTCTTCGATATACTCACCTGCTCGAACTCAGGAGTCAATTGCCAAGACCGCGGGCGCGCTACAAGGCTCGGCATCGTCATCTGCCGTATCATCATCCAGCGGCTGCTGCCGGCAGGCGTATCGCTAGACGACCATCGCGCATCGCCCAAGACCCTCTTGTCTCAAACCATCGCTCTACCGCAACTACGACTTCCCCACCATGGCTAGCATCTTCAATAAGCTCGAGAAACTGGCGGACAAGCTTCCAGAGGGCCTCGACCATGCTCGGGCAATGGCCATTGGTTAGGGTTCGTTCGCTACGATTTGACAGCCACACTGACTGTTATCTTATCAGGCATTCTGAACCCGGATCGTCTGTACCCCTTCCGTTGTGCTGCCCAACGTCCATCCCCGCTGACAAGCTGCAGGCCGTCACGATGATCCCGAGGAGAAGAGGGCGGACATGGTCCGCGCCGAGATCATGTCCGGCCACCGCTTCCATTCGTTCGCCAACCAGCGCTCTCAGAACTTCGTCAAATGGTGCGTCGGGACGTTCCGCAGCCCTAACTCGCGCTTCATGGCCAACCCCTATGCAGGCATATCGACGGCCATGACTACATGTGGGCCGTCTCGGAGCTGCTCGATAGAGCGAAGGAGGCTATCTTCATCTTGGTACGTCCATTGTCGCCGCCGTAACTGCCTTCCGACATGTCGAAACTCCGGGGCGGTGATGCATAGCGCTGGTGCATTCTCAATCAACCAGGGCGGTGATATCCCAGGCGGCCATGACACGACCGCATGGTGAGATTAAGCGCATCTTGCGAGAATGTGGGGCTACTATGCACGCGGCGAAGACCCCATAACGTGCTGTAACATGGGGAGTTCTCTCGCGGGTATGGCCCGTCGGCGGGTGATATTCACTGGTCTCCGGCTTTACTTCGCGATGGCGTGGCAGTTACTGCTGCTGTTGAACGGTAAACTCATCGCTCCCCATCATAGGACTGGTGGCTCACTCCTGAGCTGTACCTGCGTCGTCCGCCTGCGAAGTACCCGGAATGGCGACTCGATCGAGTGCTCAAACGCAAAGCTGAACAAGGGGTCAAAGTCTACGTGATCGTCTACAAGGAAGTCACGCAGACGATGTCGATGAGCTCTGCTCACACCAAACATGCCCTCGAAGCGCTTCACCCCAACATCGCTTGCATGCGCCACCCCGACCACATCGGTAGCAAAGGTGCTGTCCATCCATATCACCTTACTCTCGATAGCTGATATGTGCCGCGACATGGGCAGATGATGTCGAGTTCTGGTCACACCATGAGAAGGTTGTGGTTGTTGACAATCACTACGCGTGCATCGGTGGCCTCGATCTCTGTTTCGGTAGATGGGACACGCACACTCATCCTCTCGCGGATGTGCACCCAACCGATCCGTTTGCCGTGCTCTTCCCGGGCCAGGACTACAACAACGCTCGTATTATGGACTTCCAGGATGTCCCCAACTATGTCAGTAACGGCTTGAGTTCCCTTGAAGCCGCGCGCATGCCGTGGCACGATGTGCACATGACTCTCACCGGGGAAGTCGTGTTGGACATTGTTCAGCACTTCGTCGAGCGCTGGAACGAGGTCAAGAAGCGCAAGGTGAGAGTATCTTCAACTTGCACGGTGATCGTCGCTTACCCTTGCCTTTGCCAGTACCGTAACGAAGCGTTAGTGTTCTGTCCGCTCGTGTCTGTGCCCGCGCTCATCAGAATATGTAATGTAGGCGATATGATTGGCTCGCGCTTCCGCACGACATTGAGGCGTCCCCTAATGAGGCTGTCGTCCGTATGTCAAGCCTTTCTGAGAGGACCATGCATTTCACTGACCCCTTCGCTACTAGGCCATCCTCACCGCGAGCGCTGGCATCAAATTGGCAGACACTTCAAGGACCGCTTCCACCTCCACTGGCCCCACGGCGGTGAGACTGCCGATTATGATGGCGAGTATCCCATCACGCGCGGCAGCTGTCGTGTGCAGGCCGTCCGAAGTGTCTCGGACTGGAGCCACGGTGTTCTGACGGAGTGCAGCATCCAGAACGCTTGTGCGTACTTCTCGGTCCGACTGCGAGATACCGATCTGACGGGCTAATGACAGATATTGACTTGATTCGAACGTCCGAGCACTTCATCTATATCGGTGAGCGCCTTCGGCGTTCTTCTGAGTGGACGTAGTTAACGAATAAATTGCAGAGAATCAGTTCTTGTTCGTGATCGTGAATTTGGAATGGCAGAGACACTGCGGACTAACCACCCCCACTACAGCATCTCCAACACGCAAGAGGATGGGCCTGTAAAGAACCAGATTGCAAAGGCGCTAGTGGAACGCATCGTTCGGGCTGGTCAGGAGGGCAAGAAGTTCCGGGTCAGTTTATCTCCAGCGTCAGCTTCTTCAATCGCTCACTCGTCTCTCCCCAGGTGGTCGTCGTGATTCCCGAAGTCCCAGGATTCGCTGGACAAAGTCAGTACATATTTCTAGTGCAGTGGCAAGTTGCTGACCTCCTATTGCAGTCAAGGATGAGTCCTCCGTCAAAATCATCATGGCGGCGCAATATCGCACAATGAACCGTGGGGGACACAGTATCTACGAGGAGGTCCGCAAGGCGGGATACGAGCCGTGAGTGCTACTCAGAGCAGTGTCTTTGGTGACACTAACATTCGATTCGCCAGTTCGGACTACATCCGTTTCTACCATCTCCGTGCCTACGACCGCATCAACGCCCCTTGGGGTACGCAAAGCCTACATACCATGTCGCTATCTTCGTTGACCGCAGGTCCCCAGACTCGTACGTTCACCGCATCGAGGAGCGCAGCGGTATTCCCTTCCACCAAGTGAATGTCGCCCTCGGTCGCCTCTGGGTCGGCCTCGGCGAGAGCCCCTCGGATCCCCAGGATGTGTCCGTCTCGATCCCGACAGGGAAGATGCTGGAGGAGCAGTCGACATCCGGCAAGAAGCCCGAGATTAAAGTGGAGAAGTACCAGCTCCCGAGCAGCGTTGAGGAAGCTCGCGAGATCATCGACCGCTGGCGCCGTGCTGCGGAAGAGCTCCGGACCGACGAGGATGTATCCGACAACGTCGTGCAGCACATGTTGCATGACCGCACAAGCCTCCTCGACGAGCGCTGGGCCGGCACTGAGGAGGAAGAGCGAAATGCTTACGTTTCCGAGCTTCTGTACATCCACTCGAAGGTCATGATCGTGGATGACCGGCGCGTCATCGTGAGTATCATGGTGATTGTTGCGACTGCCTGGTCTGACGACTGTGCTTGCAGATGGGATCGGCCAACCTGAATGATCGTAGTCAGAAGGTAAGCTGTACGACCGTTTGTTCCATCTCTCTATGTTGACGAAGGACATGCAGGGAGATGGTGACTCAGAGATCGCTCTCGTTATTGAGGACGAGGATTTGATTGAATCGAGCATGGACGGCGAACCGTACACGGCTGCTCGATTTGCTGCAACCCTCCGTCGCAAGCTCTACAGAGGTTAGTTCGTCTCTACCTTTTCCTCTCACGAGCCGTTGCTGAGCCGGAGCCTAGAGCACCTCGGACTCATCCCACCACAGTTCTGCACCGCGGACGAACGTCCTGACTCCTTCATGCGTGCCGCGCCTCATCCCAATGACGATGAGACCGAGGACGACGAGGATCGCGCTGTTGCCGATCCCTTGGCTGATAGCACTCACGACCTCTGGAATGGCACTGCCCGCAAGAACCGTGAGATCTTCACTGAGATCTTCCGGCCCGTGCCCACGAACCTCATCCGCTCCTGGAGCCAATACGATGTGAGTTCCCACTCATCTAGAGCCATAGCCCATTCTTGGATCACTGAATGGGATATGCCATAGAACTACGTCCCCAATGTGATGACTGGCCACGTCGTGCCGGACGTCCCTCTGTCGCGTATCAAGGAACGCTTGTCTCAGGTCCGTGGTGCGCTTGTCGAGTGTCCGATGGTAAGCCGCCTCCTTTGTGAATTCTACAATCTGTCCTGACACCTTGCCGAAACAGGACTTCTTGATCGACGAGAAGGGCTTTGTTGAGGGACCTGACTGGACAGGACTCAACCCGACCCTTCCCATCTATATCTGATGAGGTTGCTGGTGTCGTATCAGTCGATGGCGGAAGAAATGATTGTGTTATTTGGTTGCTGAATGTATATATATATATATATTAGACGAATGAAACGATCTATGAGACTGTTGTACCACCATCTACGTATACCTTCGGAGGTGATGAATGCCATGGAAGGGGAATGGGTCAAATTGACAGGCATTTCTATATCCATGCCTTGAACCGAATGTGTATTTGGGTGTTTCCCATACTTCTTTCACGTCATCAGGAAGTCGAGTATCTAAAGGGACCGTCCTACACCGCTCGTAACCCTGCTCAAGTTGGAAGCATACGTCCCGCAACCACATGTCTAAAATCCTCTTTCACGCAGGAGTTTCGGGAAATGAGGTGAAGAATAGACAATTTCGTGGGGCTCCAAACCTGAGATACGCCGGTGCATTTCGCCAATTCGCCAGATTGGACGTGCACCGGCTTCTACTTGGAGGTCCGGTCTTTCAGTGTACTCAATGATCATCCTTCTGAAGAAGTTCGAGGGCAAGCGGGCACAAATGGGATTCGCGTTTGGCCGGTGCAAACGCGTGCCGTACACAGTAGATACAAAAGGCTTATATACGTAGCTAAATAGGGGTAGATAAGGGCGCGGGTATCCGTCGGGGGGGCGGGACCTGTGGCGCTCGTTCCGCGAGCTCGCCATCTTGACGCCAGGATTCCAACACCTTCCACCTTGACGGGTGGGCTACGCTCATGATAGCCGTGATGTTGGGTCGATAAACGACGTAGTGTCCGCGCCTGAGTGAGCATCGACCGAAGAACACCGTTTGCACGAGTGCCTGGGGGGTTGGAGGGACGGTCGAGGTCATCAAGAGCGACATGGGGTGCTGAGAAATACCTTCCCCATATGGTTACTGCGTACAGAGCGCATGGCGCCCATTAGTCTGGCAGGAGGCCTCTCTTGCATCGCACTCTTCCACCTCCATTGTGGCTGGCCACGACCTCTGTTTGGCGGTCGCACCATGGATGGCCAGCCCGTATCTGTTGTATCATCTACTCGCACCTCAGCGGAATCGTCGATGCCTCTAGAAGATGACGGCGCTCCACCGAACACCGAGTCGGACGCTGGTGGCGCAAGCGTAATGTTAGACATGGCTACTGAACCCGCCGATCGGGAAATTGCTGCAGCAAACCAGCTAGCTTACACCGCTACTGAGGCTAGAAACGATCCCTCTTGCTCATGCTGTACGTCATAGTAGAGCATTCGATGGAGTGCAGCAGCTCATCATTCGCCCATGATTGTTGTAGGGGATCACCCTAAGAGTCAGAGGCCCGTTGGGCTCAATTTGGTCTTCCCTCCTATCAAAGCCGAGATACTCCGAGCTATCGAAGCCACGAACACATTGGTCACACTCTTACAAGACTATCATGAGGGCCAGAGCGACAGTCTCTCCTCATTCATGTCGAAAGCTGAGCTTCGAGAGATACTGCTGTTGCAGCGGACAACCATACTCAATGCATGTCAACATGTTCCTTTTAATCTATGTTATCTGATTCTCTCGCACTGCAGGGTCTCGAAACCGCTGCCGTCCACATTACGACTACGCCAGGCTATGTTTGCAGGAGCACCAACAAAAAGCACCACAAACTCTTCGAGGAACGGTACCAGGTGTTGTGTAACGTGGAGTCTGAGCTGAAGAAGGGCGTCGACGAGGCAGAACCTCTCTATAATGCTCGCAATGAGCTTATACGCGCCGAGAGGAAGATGCGCAGACGAAGGCTTCTACAGACTGCCGTTCGGGCTGCAGTACGTGCCCTCACAGATCTAGCTGCGAGTAAAGGCTCATGTACCAATCAGTCTGTCATCGCCATACCTTTCTCTCCCTTTGCTTCGGCGGTGTTAACGGCAGTGGACGTCATGGTTCTTTCGATCATCGTCGGCGTTCAGCACCTCGTTGTTCCGGACGCCACACAGCAGGTCCGCGAGACCCTCGAGCGCGTGGAGGCCCTTCAGAAAGATATGGAGCATAAACTCGAGGAGGTAAGACGCCTGAAAGCCGCCCTTGAGGCAGCCAAGGCCAGGGCCGAAGAACAGCAGCAGAATCCCATCGCCTCTCGGTTGGCGGAGGCCTTAGAGAAGGTGCATGGCGCCAAGGAGGCTGTCGAAGCCGTCTTCTCGTTCACGTGCGATGCATGCGCACCGAGCGCGCCAACGGACCAGGTTTCTGTTCGACGGGTCAGCGAGGCATTCCGGAAAGTAGGAGATGCCCTCGATACGCCAGGTATCATCACCGAGCCGCTCGGATCTATGGACGATGAGCAATTCGACGCCTTGGATAGATATCTCGCAGATCTCAAGTCCAGATCTCAAGCCTTTGCAGACCCATACGGATACAGAAACACTAACTCTCGTTTAGCGGCTCATCTGGTCTGATTTTCATCCACGCTCTCCTAGTACCTCGCTCGCTTTCTGTGTTCGCTCTCTGCTATTCGTACCCGTATGCATCTCGTAGCTTTTGCAGGCATTTCACTTGTAGTCGGGCCCTGATTCTATTGTATTCTTCGCAATGACGTTATAAAGATAAAGTTCATCAAGCAGAGCAGTTGGAGCCTTGACACGTGCTGCATAGCTCTTCGCCCTATCAGAATGACGAGGCTCTCTTGAGCTCAGCTTCGATTGCGCCTCCGAGTAGACGATGTACATGTGCGGTCGGGTGCCCAGTGTCTGCGATGGGTAAGGAGTCAGGATCCAGAACCTATCGGGACGAAGACAGCACTCACTATACCAGAAGAATGTCGGGTCTGCGCACTGGCAGAATCTGACATAGACGTCAACATCCTGCGCTTCAGTCAATTATGATTGCACCTTACCCAGTGATATTCGTGAAGCCATAGTCCGCCGCTTTGTCTAGGACATGGTTGAACCAGGTGTGGGCGTCGAAGGTGAGAACGTTGACGTCTCGGTGCGTTTCCGCGAAGTGCGCGACGTGTTGTAGGAGCGCGGTGTTGTAGTCGATGATGTTCTGCTTGTAGAGTGGGGCAGTGGACGTGCCGATATGACTCGGGGAGCGTTCGAGTGGTGGTACGTTGACGAAGAGATACGTGCCGCGGAGGTGGTGGTCGTAGGCATTTTGCTGGAAAAGCTTCCGGCATCAGAGCGTGATTAGGACCAACGAGAGAAAGAACCGACCACTGCACCAAACAGGGACCGCATCTCCAGCTGCCAGAAACTTTTGAAGTCCAACTGGTATACAAGAGAGAATAATCAATCGAAGGCTTGCAAGGACGACGGCAAGAAACCTTACTGTGGTGTTACGCAAAGTGTCGCCCGTGTCGTTGATCCCGATCCAGAACGCGGTAAGGGTTTTCTCAGGCGGGTGCGGGACAACGTCAGCTGCGTACAGCGCCCATTGCCGGACTTGATCGACGAGGTCGACTGAGAAGTTGTGGTGGAGCGGAAGGCTAGAGAGACGTGAGTACACGAATGGCACGTTCACGATGATATGAGAAGCATTACAGAGCCTTGTCAACGTCTGCGCCAGCGAATGCGAAATCCCATAGCTGGTGCGGTGCGCAATCAGAAGGCTTCCCCTCGAAGCAACCTGTCAGGAACTCAAGCTATAAAGGAAGTCAGAGATGTAGATATTGTATGGCAGAGCTGAGCAAACGTACCCAGGACGAGCCGCCTGAGCTGGACTAATATATGCTTGCGTCAAGTAGGAACCTCTGTGAGTACACCGTTGTCCACGTACCGCATTCGCTACTATCTCATTATTGACAAGTTCCTCAGGTGTGAACGAGAAGTTGAATGCATTCCCGATGAAGCTAGGTATTCCTATAAGTACCTTACCGGTCTCACTTCAAGGGGAAACGTACCTGAAAGTGGGATACCCTTGCGTACCTTGCACGAAGGTATACGAATCCCCGAACGCGTAGACATACTTGGTATGGTCCCAGTGGAATCTGGGTTTCAGCCTTGCTGACGCAGCCGTAGCAGTACACAATACAAGCGCAAGCGAACACAGACCGCGCAGGTGGGACAGCTTGGAGCATGTAGCCATAGTGATAGTGACTGACGAGCTATCCGGAAGCCAGCTTGAGCGATTTTGACAAGGGGAAATGAATCCGTACATTCATATACGTCCTCAAGCCATCTGAGATCTGCTCACATGATTGAGCAATGACGACGTTTCTTCAGCGTAGACATACATAGGCGGGCCGTACGAGGACGTGGCGCGTCCCGCACCTGATACCTTCAGCTGATCACGCGTACTCAGCTAGAGATTTGCCTGACCCTTCGGCTCTGTAGAGCGGGCAGCGCGCCCCGTGCTACTCACCTCATCTCACCTTCCGTACCTGATCTAAGTGCAGATGCGCCATCAATAACAAACCCTGCCGAGCACAACTCTGTTCGTGGACATGATCGACAGGACTCACAAGACGATTCCTACATCAGTCTAGTAAACGGGGATCGACAGGATCTGGCCCGGGCGGACCGCTGCAATGCTGGAACTTCAGAGCTTCAGCTTCAATTCGTGAGCTTTTTGATACAGACAAATGGGCGACATAGGTGGCCTTGTCAAACTTGCGAGGGTTGACGGGAGCTGGACATGTAGCACGCGCGCGGGCCGCATGACTTTGGAAAACTCCGACACACCACTTGAAGCTCCGCCTCGTCCAGTCCCCAGACGGCATCGGAGTTCATTCGGGTTCGAAGAAAGGATTCAACCTCAGGCTGCTAACAAGACCCACAGCCTGGCTGAACGTGTACAAAGCCTTGGGTATTGTCCACTTTCTGCGCGCAGGCGTGCCTGCTATCTCAAGTATCTGACAGATCGTCTACCCTCCGGACAGTCTCAGCAATACAATCAGCAGCAAACCCTACGACTTGCTGAAACGTTCTCGGAAACTCCACCAATACTAACTAACTTTGAATGGCAGCCCCAAGGGCAAGCGAGATGGTGGCAACGCCCACTGATGGTTATCCCACGGCAACTTCCTCGCTTCAGTCCGATACGGAGATCACTATCAAGTCGCATCTTCCCTCGTCCGGTACCCCTCAAATCGCGCTGCAGAAGAAGTCCCATTTCGAGTTCCTTCTCCGCAACCTCCGCCAAGGCTTCCCAGAACGGTACACCTCTCAGGATGCCAGTCAACCTTGGCTGATATACTGGACACTTCACGGGTTCAGCATCCTCGGCGCGGGTCTGGACGATCAGACCAAGAAGAGGTGGGCTGCATGAAGTCTGTAGGGAGCCGCATCTGAATGCTTTCATGCAGAACGATAGAGACCTTACTAGCGCTGCAACATCCAGATGGAGGCTTTGCGGGTGGCCCCGGTCAAGCAGCACATCTTCTTCCTACTTATGCAGCTATTTGCGCCTTCGCCGTAGTCGGTCGACCCGGTGAAGGTGGGGGATGGGATGCCATAGATCGGTGAAGCTTGTGGAACTAATCCCTCATCCCGATCGTTCCTGATGCCCTATGGATCATGTAGCAACAAGATGTACAACTTCTTCATGTCGCTAAAGCAAGCGGATGGCTCCTTTCTTGTGAGTCATCATGGTGAGGTGGATGTTAGGCGAGTACAAGTCGAACGTTTCAGCTCTATGACATCCGATTAGACTCTGTCTGATTCACAGAGGGATATACTGTCTGCTCGTGGTAGCCACCCTACTCAACTTGATCACGCCAGAGCTGTTGGCAGGCGTACCCGACTTCCTGGCGACATGTCAGACCTACGAAGGCGGCTTCGGTAATGCATCATTTCCAGGATGGGCTTTCGGATCAGGTAAGGGTTGCCAGTGCATGACCGCCAAATTGGCGAATTCACGTCAGATCTCAGATGACACGGAGGCAACAACACCTCTGTCAAGTCCGAGAGACCCGACTGCGCCCCGCCCTCCCCTCGGCGAGGCTCACGGAGGCTACACATTCTGTGCCACAGCGTCCTGGGTGCTTCTGCAACCGTTCATCAAACTGTATCATCCTCCTGTGCCCGGCAGTCCTCTCCCCGAGCCGAAGATCAACACACGTGCCCTACTCCGCTGGTGTGTGCAGATGCAGGGCCTCCCCATCGAACTCGGAGGGTTCAAGGGCCGGACAAACAAACTGGTCGACGGTTGCTACAGCTGGTGGGTTGGCGGCTGTGTCGTCCTAGTGGAGACATTACTTGGTCTTGCGGCGTCGCATATCGCCGCAGGCGAAGAACCTACCGACGAACATGACGAGGACAGTGCAAAGGCGTGGGATGATGCTGATGGTGAGCACAGTTCACATGACTATTGATCGCTTGGCTGAACACCTCGAACTATGCCATCGCCCGATGTCCCTCAGACTCGCTCTTCAACAGGCGTGCTCTGCAAGAGTACATCCTATGCGCTGGACAGCATCCGGCTGGGGGTCTACGAGACAAGCCGCCCAAGTCAGTGTCGTCTCCCGCGCTTTACCTCGTATAGCTTGTCATGGTCTTTGTTGATGCTTGCGATCGTTAGACCAGCGGATGCTTACCACACCCTGTACTGTGCCGCCGGTTTAGCCGCCGCTCAGCACCGCGTTGTTCCATCCAAGGCTCGCGAGAAGGCTGTTTTGTTGACGTGGGATCCAGTACAAGCACACGCGAAGAGCGGTACGCTCCCATCCGGCATATCTCGACTTACGCTGGATATTGACTGCGCGTAGGCGCGACATACGTCTCCCCCTCGGACGTAGAGCGTGAGACGTTTGAAGAATTGCGAAAACAGATGTTCGCACACGCGCTCTCTTGGTCCGAGGAAGAAGGCACGACTACGTACGTTGGCGGCGCGGCCAATCGCGTGGTAAGTGCCATGGCCAACCTAATGCCTCTGATACACGAGGCGATCGGCTTCTCACCGTTGGCACGCTGTCCTATCTTGCAGAATGCTGCGCACCCCATCTTCAACCTCACAATTACGCATGCGGACGGAATTTTGGCCCATTTCTACGGTCAGATGCCGCCGTCACGCTACCCCCCACGCGGCAAGAAGTGAAGGAGATCAGCGAGCGCAACGGAAGACGGTGCGGTAGACTTCAAGGATTGGTTGACAGAAGGTTATGGAGGATACTCCGGATCTCATGATGTGACGCGGAGACCGGTCCCTATGTGAGACAGCAGTCTGATTGGAAAGCACTCGGTATCCATGTGCTATGGGTTTACCTAACCTTGCGCGCTATGTGGTTCCACGCGCCCTCTGCTCACGTCTTCACAGTAACATGCTGCAGCCAGACGACGTGATAGCAGCCGATGTCGGCCTCCGTCCGGGACAGCCGCGATAATGGAATCTTCTGAATTCCAGGCATCGCGTCCATGAAGGTATCTCTGCTGTCACCCAAGTCTCGCGACCGTGAGTATTTCTACACGAGGTAGGTTGTGATAGTATGTGCGAGGCCCCCAGAACCTTGACAGTGGATTTTTGGGGCGATAGGGGCGCGGCCGCCTGTCCCTCCTGATATTCAGGGGGCACCGTCATCGTCCATGCATTTTGGTGCGATTATCGTTCTGGTGACAGCAAAAGCTGGAGCCGGACTTTATATCAGTCGGCGGATCAGAGTGCACGAGGATGGGTGATCCTGCCACTGCGTTATTTTCGCAAGGAGCCGCAATACGTATTCGTGGATTTGGTGTGGCACAACGGCTAGGTATCGGTACGTACAATGTCAGTCATTGATGAGGATTTGTAGAGAAACATGACGACGGGATAATGTCGCGGAGCTCACATCTGCCCTGCGAGACGATCCTTCTACATAGCCTTGTGAGGTTGGGATGTAGACGTGCTGCGGGGACTTACCAGAACAGGGACGTAGTATAGCCCAGCCTCTACGGGGTCCTTCCCGTCCTTCCCCTCAAATCTTGCACTTCTCGCTCCAACGAGCTCAATCTCTGCCTATCCTCCCTCCTTGACATCTCCAATACCGCCATCTGCTTTTCGAGCCCCTCAATGCGCGCCTTCTCCTCCATCCGGGCCTTCGTAGTGATGGGAAGCAGCTTCGACACTTCGATCCAGCGCACCCAACACGCAGACATCTCCGCGCGAAGGGAGACGGGGATAAGCGCGTGTTCCATGGCGATATCGAAGGCGTCAGGCCACCGCAGGCCGCAGCAGACGGAGCAATCGAGTGGGAGTATCTGGCTTAGGAAAAGGGTCACAGTTTCGGCTCTCGCGATGGCAGATAACCCGACGGCGAAGGTCTGGAGGCAACGGAAACGAGGCAGGTCCTGTGAGTGTGGGTGTTGATGGAAAGAGGGGACGGTCGTCGCATCGACGTGGAGTCCGAGGTGACGGAGGTTTGGGCAATTACGAGCGAATGGGAGCAATGAGCGCAGCGTGAGGCAGGGGCCATTCGCTTCAGGGACGGGTTCGGCGTTGAGCTGCAGGCTTTCCAGCGACGGCCAGCTGCTCGCGAGTTCGTCGATATCGTTGTCGGCAAGGTTCAGTGCGTAGTCCCATCGCAGCTCGAAAGCTCGAAGAGACCTGGCGGAGAAAAGGGGACGAAAGCATTCTAGAGATGGACGTTCGGAGAGGGGTGGAGGAGGGGATAGAAGGGGCGAATCCGGAGCAATGATGTAGTCTACAGAGAGTTCGACGAGGGAGGTGCAACGATCACGTATCGCTATGAAAAGCTCGCGGAGAGCTTCTGGCGTCGCGATCACGACACTCTTCAAGTGTAGTTCTGTTAAGTGTGCAGGGAACAAGGACGAGCGGATAGAATGCGTAGCATCAGCGACCTGAGCGCTAAATGATAGGCTGCGGAGTACGGGAAAGGCGTCGTTAGAAAACGCCGGGACGAGATGAGTGACGTCTGCCCGGTCTCCGGGTTCTGCACGTGCGGGGTCTCCCAGAGAAATGGTGTCCAATTGCTGGAGAATTGAAAGCTCGTTGAAAAGCCTCGAGGTTAGGCAATAAATCGGTAGCGAGATCTTACGTAGTCGCGGAAATCCCCGTATAAGGATCGAGACTTCCTCCTCGAGTTGTCGCATAGGTCCGGCCAGACTAAGGTCCAGGACGGTCAAGTCCTTGCATCGTGCACACACCTGGCGAACGTAGTCTGTGAGAGAAGAAGGTTCGGATCGATACAAATGCAGGCCAAGGTGTTTTACGCGCCGGTGCACGAACGCCAGACAAAGTCGCTGCCTCTCCGGGGCGCATGCATACCAGACAAGCGACTGGAGGTTGGGGAATATGTCGTCGGTCGGGCAAGTAGTGGTCAAATCTGCGAAGACTTTCGGATGCAGCAACGTCGGACGCTTAGACTTCTCCATGGCGTTGCGTGCGTGCCGCTGATCATGGCGCAAGCTGCGGACCCGTCCAGAATAGCGTTGAAAACGTTGCCAGTCCGCGGGTACCAATGGCCTTTTGAATACCTGACAAGTTACGTTACAGAAAGTCAGATCAAAGAAACAATAGCGAGGCAAAGTCATACTAACATAAGCCCCAGGTATTCGTGCTGTCGAGGCCGGGACACGCTCGGTTTTGAAAGCAAGCGGCGCAAGGACAGTCAAGACTCGTCTGAGGTCATTCACCTCGGACCAAAGAGCGTCAAGGGCGAGTTCTGCCCAATGTTTGCAGACGCAGGCCGCTCGTGCAAGGTCGCGATCATCGAGGTACGAGAACATCATCGTGAGGAGTTCGTCAATGTGTCCCAAAGAACGACGGTGGTTGCGATCCATGTGTGGCAGATCGAGTATTTAGAGATGCGAGCTGAATTTGAGGTAAGGGGGGAGTCGAGGAAGACAGCATGTCGACTACCGGAAGAATTTGCCGGTCTATATACCGCATTGTGTTCTACACGGGATAGACACCGATAAGACCCCGGAATCGCCTGTTCAATCGGATGGCCGCCTACCAGTTTGGATCTGGATCTGGCTGCAATCTTCTCAGGCCATTCGACTTCTCTGAACGGGGTTGTCCTCTGTGATGACATGAAGCACTGTTCACTGCAAGGCGAATATGGAGGACACGGTGCTTCCATGACTGAGCCAGACACAGGCTTGGCGGTCCACAATCTGAGGCGTTGCCCGGGAGCGGAGAGGAGGTACGATTAGCGGAAAATGAACTTGACCGGTTCAAGACCATCTGTGCCTCGTGAGATTGATCGGTGGTTAGTTGCCGCCCCGGCTTTCAACGTGTCGCTCTCGGCCTTCCAAATTCTCCGAAAATGCCTTCTCGCGACGCCCAGCGATCACGGAACCGATATACCTCCCACCACACGATGCGGACAATTTCTTTGTAACTGGTATGAGCGGTTGACTTCGGTTCTGATTCGAGGACGTGGATGCAGGGTGGGGTTGGCAATAGAAGCCTGCATCCAAATGAAACATCAGTGAGGCGAAGCTCGCTGGAGCGGTGTGAATGTCGCGATCGAGTAGCTCAGTTCTCATGGGAAAGAATCTTGTTCAAGGTTGCCGAGAACATGACAGATTTGATATAGCGATGAGACGCCCATGTGCTGACAACCCCAGCCTCGGCCATCGGTGACATCAGCAAAAGCGCTAAAATGTCCCTGTAGATAACCCTCCCGGGCCTATACAGGCAAGTCCTGAGATATGCGGCATGGTGTGAGGATCATTCCAATGGACCTGTTGTGTTTCCTTCAGAAGGCCATGTACATGTCCCCACCGGGCGGACAGGCTATGCTCGGGAACACCTGGCAATACCACCGAGATGTCGCTAGTATTGCATGGTGTTGCTGAGGATTGCTGTGCCATGCGATGCCAGCGTCTGAGCGCCATACCATTTGGAGTTGCCCGAGATTGTCGGGATTGTGAGACAGGGCGAATGCGAAAAGTCGGGGGATAGTAAGGCAATAAGACATGCATATTGCACGATACTCACTGAATCCCCTCGGATTTCGAGTATCGGAGGCTCAGACAAGCACAGGAGCATACCCTGTACCCCTAGCAATGATAACGGATATTACTTTGTACTACGCGATTCCGCTCAGGACTCGGATGGGCGGGCAGAGTAGTATATTGCAGAAAACCACGCAAATACAGGTGAGCACGTGTATACGATGAGAGCGCACAATGCACCAAGGGAGAGCAAGATGTCCGCCCGCGAGGAAACCAGTGAGAACATAGTCGGCTACGACAACATCGGTGGTCGCCGCAACCAGGCGGCCCAGATCCGTGAGCTTGTCGAGCTCCCCAGAGGTCAAGAAAGAGCGCAATGTGATCGCTGCCACAAGACGGCCCAGATCCGTGAGCTTGTCGAGCTCCCCAGAGGCTACGACAACATCGGTGGTCGCCGCAACCAGGCGGCCCAGATCCGTGAGCTTGTCGAGCTCCCCAGAGGTCAAGAAAGAGCGCGATGTGATCGCTGCCACAAGACGGCACAGATCCGCGAGCTTGTCGAGCTCACGAGAGGTCAAGAAAGAGCGGGATCACTTCTACCCGTACAAATCATCGGCGGGCTCGGCCGGATTTTCGGAAGGGGGCGATGTACTTCCTGCGACTTCCACGAAGTGTGTGTTGGTGTCGACAAGCTCGTAAGAGGATGAACGGGACCGTGGATCATCAGCCGGTTGTGGGGAAGCGTTATGGCCAGACTTCGTGTGCTGCGCGCGACGTGCCTTGAGCTCCGCCATGCGGGCTTTGAGTACCTGTGCGCGAACGTTGTCATCGTAGTCGTTTCCTTCTTCTTCCATATCAGCGTCCGGATCCTGCTGGTCTGGAGCGCCCGCTTCGCTTCCGAAAACCTTGCTATATTGTCCAGGTTAGTATGTATATGGACGCTAGCATCCAGAACTCACTCGTTGTAGAATGTGAATATATTCCATTCTAAAGGATCCTCCGATGGCTCCAGGTAGTCGTCCTCGATGTCTTGTTCCCACGCCTCGTACCCGACCGTCAGAAACCGGTGGAGGGCAGTGTGCAAGCAGTGTCCGGATCGCTGCCCGTCATCGCCATTCCACCGATCGTCTGTGCTGAGAAGGTATCGGAGCTATGGGAAGTGGAACGTTGAGTTGTGAACCATGCAAAAATGGGAGACGTACGAGAGTGACGACATATACTAAATAATCGGGAGTAACCTTGGTGATGCTGTATATATCAACAAGGGGTGCACGGCCGAAGCCGCGCATACCCCCTGTGCGCCCCACTGCAGACGGGCCCTGGAACAAGTGTCGAAAGCACTGTGATATTGTCGCTTAGTAAGAGGATGCGGGGCTTGAGGAAAACGTACGGAAAGAACGAAGTCGCTCTTGAAAATGTGGCGGTCAGGATGTCTGTTGTCGTACTTGAGGTTGGTTGGGAAAAGGAAGCTCGGGTAAGAATTATTGTCGTCGCTATGCTGAGGGCGATCCCCTTGGTGGCGCTTCTTGCGGCGCATCGCGCTGCTTGCTGCTTGAATCTTCTTGTGTTGGGTGACCTTGAGCTTGCAGTATCTGCAGGGCGGTGTCGAGGATTAGAATGTATCAGAGGAGGAGGACATACTTTGGGGGATCGAGGTTGAACTTCGCCAGTTCGTCAATAGGGACGACCAGGCGGCCCGTGGCAGTTGAGCAGTACCCGCCGTTTCGAGTCTTGAGGTCGCTCATCGAGCCCGGGGCAGGTGGGGGGATGACATAGTCGTTCGATATGATGACGTAGGGAAAGTACGAATGGAAACTTGTCTTCAGTGTTGAAATGTCGGTGGTGCGACCAGCGGCGGCGTGAACTTGCATCTGGGGAAAATGAGATGGTCTCGAGGTGCAGGACATGGGTACGTACATATTTAGCAAAAAGGAAAACATCGTCGGGGCTGAGCAGTATATGCTCGCAGAGGGCCGTGAACAGTGGGATCTCATCGCAGAGATGGAAAAACTTGTTCGTATAGAATCTAGCCGTAGCAGGGCTCCTAGGGCAAATCGTCAGAGGGCAATCAAAGTGAAGAGAAAGGCACATACATGTGCGGGATGGACTTGTAGCATGCCTCATAATCGTCGGCATCGTGGGGGGCTGCGCGCATCACGGTCATGCCACACACAATGGTTTTATGAATATCAGTATACAAGCCACACAACCGGTGGCAATGGCGGCCCCACGTCTTGAAGTGCTCGGTCAGTTGTTTGGGGTCGGCGTCCGCCTCACTGAAGAACGTCAGTAATGTCCGGTTGAATTACATGTACGACGTACCGGACGTGGAATTTATTTTTCTTCTTGCTTTTGCGTATCGCCTTCAAAAATCGTCGCGCGTCGGCGGGCGATAGGTCTTCTTCACTATCACCTTTTACGTGGTTGATGTCCTCTTCCTCACACCTACCTTCGGCGTTATCCTCTCCCTCGTCCTCATCCTCGACCTCTCCCTCGTCCTCGTTCTGGTCCTCCTCCGGCTCCTCCTCGTCCTCCTCAGCCTGCGAGACAAGGGGACGTCGTGACCCCTTCTTGCGGGGGACATTTTCTTCGGAAAGGGCTTCGTCGCTGTTGTCCATCCGTGCTTCATTGGCTGCCTTCATCCTCCTGATGGCGTCGGTGAAGGAGTCTTGTATACGTTGGGGGGAGTCATTCGATGTCGAGGGAGGTGGCAAGGAGGCTGGAGGCTGGGTGGATGACGATGTATCCGAGGATGTGGGAGGACGCAAAGAAGAGGTGTGGTGAGACGACGAGGGGTGTGTTGTGGAATGGCGCGGCCATTGAGACGACCGGCTGCTAGATCCGTCTGGATCGGGCTCCTGTCGATCAGGGTTGCACCGGTTCGGGCCTTGAGACTGGGTCCCGGCGGGATCGGAGCCGTTTGGCGCGGACTTGGTTTTCTTTCTCGTAGGTCCATCGTCTTGAGGGGGACGTGGCCGTTTTTGTGTTGGGAGTGTGTCGGGTAGGGGTATAATCGGACTGTATCAGTGAGATGTTAGTGACCAGGTGCATATATGCGGTCCAAACAGTGCATACAGTGCCTGATTGCCTCGTGTACCCTTACTCTTGGCACCGGTGACCACGGGCGGCTGAGACACCTGGCGGCGGTCACGAATCTTCAGTTTCTTACCGTTGTTCGCTTTGTCTTTAGGCATGGCAACGTGTGAGAAAAGGAAGAGATGGTGTGGTTGTGGGACAAAGTGGGAAGTTCACGTCTTTGACGTGAGGACGACCTTTATACGGTAGGGCGTGAAGAGCTATGACGTGTTTAGGCGTCTACGCGTTGTCCAGTGGAACGCGTCGATCACGTGACCGCGCTGGCAGGTGGTGAGTGCAATCTTAGCCGAGAAAAGATCCCTGTCAAACCCTCCATCATTGCGACTGACTACATGCGCGTCCTGTGGGCTCTGCTCATCCTCTCCATTTTTTTCTTGATGCCTCAAGAGCGTTGCTATGGGTGTCAGGACACGTTCAAGGACCTGGGCTCTCACCTCCGAGTGTGCACCAAGGCACACAGCTTCTACGACGGCGGCCTCCGGCGACGAGTTGACAACAAGGGAAAGATAAAGCAATTTCGGGAGGCCCTCGCCCAGCGGAAAGTGGCTGAGGAGCGCGCGAAGACCGCCGAGAGGCATGCGCGACTCACGGCTCGAAAGGCTCAATTAGAGGTACGTCGGTCGCTCATGGTGACGAGCACTACCCGAGTTACGTTCCTATCGAGGTACGAGAGACCACCCATTCTGTGTGTCGATACAACACACCTGTGTTGTTTCAGGGGACCAATGTCGACGCTCTCCCAGTTGCCCCTGTAGCTATTGAGGGCCACAGTCTCTTCTACTCCAGATTTTGTCTCGGGGTCGCATGTGCGCACTGCTGACCGCATATATCCAGGCCGAACGCGAGGCGAGTATTCCGGTATTTGTCGACCCGGCCCCAGAGGGACATCACCAACGTCGTATCCCTGCCAAGCTCGCCGAGATGCTCCCTACCTCACTCCGAGGTCTCCCCAACTTCCGTCTCAAACCCGGCGTCACAGCACCCATGGCCCGCCGATCAGGTCTCGTCCCGCATGCCGCTCCTCCTGCTTCCCTATCTGTTGCCTCCTCTCGACCGCGCGCGACGGTCGAGGATGCCCCTGAAGATGGCATGGAAGGCGTTGAGCCTCCCACGCGCCCTCCGTCCCCACCACCCGCCTTGCCTCCCCCAATCGACACACCTCCGAACCGCTTTGGGGTCTTCAGGCAGTACAGAGCCACCCCTCGCAGTGACCCGGAGAGCGGGCTTTCACTCGAAGCTTTCGCAGACGCAGGCACACACCTTCGTGCCCCTCCGGCCCCCGGTGAACGCGACGCGTTGCGACCATTCGGTCCTACAGTGCGCTCGTGGCTTTCTGGCGCAAGGGACGTGGCTGCAAACTCTTTTGCGCCATTCTTGAACTGGTCGACGTTCAAACTTATGGAGTGGCAGTATTCAGGCTCAATAACAAAATCCGGGGCAGAACTACAGCGCCTGGTCGACGACGTCATTCTCGACGACAGGTTCAACAAGGAGGATCTCTTGGGGTTTAATGTTGATCGTGAGCAGCGGCGACTTGACGATTTCCAGGCGACCAGTGGTGCCTTTTCAGCCAAAGATGGCTGGCGCGAAGAGTCTGTATTGCTTCACCTGCCGAAGCCCGGCCTTCAACAGGAGGATGAAGAACATACCCCTGCCTTCCTTGTGGACAAAATCTGGGTCCGAAGCTTTCTCGAGGTCGTCAAGGCGGGGTTCCGCGACATCTCGGCTCGCCAGTACCATTGGTTCCCGCACAGACTCTTTCGCACTCGTGCTACTCCCGATAACCCCACCGCTAAACCCGAACGTCTGTTCACAGACGTCTACAATTCTGATGCCATGATCCGCGAGCACGAGGAGATCCAGAAGCGCCCCCGTAACCCCGATGACCCCCCCGATGTCGAGTACGTGGTCAGCGGGATCATGGTATACTCCGACTCTACCCATCTCACCAATTTTGGAACGGCATCGTTGTGGCCCATCTACGCGTTTTTCGCGAACCTCTCAAAACATCTTCGGTTCAAGCCTTCAATGTTTGCCGCGCATCATCTCGCATACGTGCCCTCGGTAAGTCCATGACTCCTCACAGGTCCCATGCCATTTTCCATGCCTTCGGGTGATGCGACTGTCAGCTGAACCTCTATCTCCGTAGTTGCCTGCCAGTTTACTCAGATTTTACGAAGACACGTATGGCGCACCGGCGTCCGCTGCTGTCATCCGCCTACTCAAGTACGACCTGATGACCAAGGTCTGGCTCCTCCTCCTCAATGCAGAATTCATGCATGCCTTCGAACACGGTGTCATCGTTGTCTGTGGGGATGGCGTCACGCGGCGAATATTCCCGCGTATATTCATGTACCTTGCTGATTATCCCGAGAAGTAGGTACCATATCAGTTATCCGATGCATTGCGGCAACAACACCAGCTCACACCTGATATCTTCAGGTGCCTACTCGCCTGTCTCAAAACCCTCGCCCGATGTGCCTGCCCCGATTGTTCAATGGACAAGTGCTCGTTCTGGAAGATGGGGATGAAGAAGGACAAGGCAGACCGGGTCAAACACGCCCGTGAAGATACCGGAGTCCTCCAGGACTTGATCGCCCGGGTCCGCCGATGGATTTACGAAGACGGGACTACCCCCGATAGCGACCACATCAAGAAAACGAAACTCGGTTTTTTTTCCATGGCACCTGTGCGAGTACGTTCTACGTACTACCTCTGATTACTGCGTGTCACTCATGACGTAGCAGTCAGCTTTTTCGCAGCGTTTCGCAGCGTTTGGACGCAACGTCTACCAGTTATTTGTGCCCGACCTGATGCACGAATTCGAGCTTGGCGTGTGGAAGGGAACATTCACGCATCTCGTCCGGATACTCATTGCCGCAGGTCATGATGGTGTTCAAAAATTGGACGAACGGTGAGCGTGCAGTAACCCTTTCGGTGATATGTACTGATGACACTATGTAGTTATTCAATGATTTCGACGTTTGGGCGCGCAACCATCCGGCGATTCAGCGACAATGTGTCCGGCATGAAGAAGATGGCTGCCCGCGATTTCGAACAGAATCTCAAGGTCAGTCAGGGCGCACCCTCTACCTCTTCGTCCTTGTCTTTGTCTAATGTAACCAACAGTGCGCCATCCCATGTTTCGAGAACCTCTTGCCAGAGCCATACAACTCCATCAGGAAAACGTCACGGACTTGGACCCATACTTGGGCCCAAGTTCATGTACTTGGACTCAAGTCCGTGTACTTGGCCTCAAGTCCGTGTACTTGGCCCCAAGTCCGTGTACTTGGCCCCAAGTCCGTGTACTTGGCCCCAAGTCCATGTACTTGGCCCCAAGTCCGTGTACTTGGTCCCAAGTACACGGACTTGACCCAAGTCTATATACTTGGGGTACTTGGGGTACTTGTGCCACAACTTGAACTTTACATGTTGACTTCAGTATACTCAGGCCTCAATTTGAGCAATTGGTGTTCTATCAGTCACACATCTTGTATACTTTTTATGTAATAATATCTATCATAGACATCCATACACTAGTTGTAAACCAGTCTGTTTTAAGGCTGTAGAAGCAGCTTTATAGTCTATTAGAAGAAGGGCAATAACATGTGATAGAAGACTTTAAGTTGTTACAATGTGCTTGTTTCAGTAGTGATACAGAGGTACAATATCCAGATAATGCTCAAGAATAGTGGTATCAGTGGTGGATGTCCAAGTTCTGCTATGGTACAGGAGAGGATGGTGAAGAATTTCTCGGAGTCCAGCAAAGAGCGCTATATATGGCTGCTATTCTGTGCTACAGTGTGAGCTTCTGTAGTGTAGTGGTTGAACATGCTGTGTTGGACACTGAGATTGCAGATTGCTGGTTCAATTCCCTCTGGTGGCATTTTTTTTGCCGCCGCTGCACCCACTAACAAATATTGTACACTTGACCTTGATCAAGAGCAGCTGTCCTTTGGTTTACTTCCATGCATATCATCTTTATTATTCAATACATCTCACAGTGAACTTGGGCATGAACTTGAACAGGGACTTGGAGGACTTGGCCAAGTACCTGGTACTTGGCCAAGTCGACCCACCCGACTTGGCCAAGTCCATTGGACTTGGGGTACTTGAGGTACTTGGGATACTTGAGGTACTTGGCCAAGTACCCCAAGTACCTGTACAAGTCCGTGACATTTTCCTGATGTCACGCATTCTCGACATGCTATTCGAGCTCACGCGATGGCATGCCTTAGCCAAGCTCCAACTCCACTCTGAGTCGACCATCGCTGCATTGGACGCATCGACCAGCACCCTTGGGCAGGCCATGCGTGCCTTCCTTCGGCATGTTTGCCGTCAATACTCAACACAGGAGCTCCCCAAGGAAACGCAGTCCCGACAACGACGCAAAGCCGTGTCCGGACAGAATGCGCGGTCTGCTACGACTGTATCGCCCAAGCAAAAGGCGTTTACAGTCTTGAACACTCCCAAGTATCATCGTCTAGGTGACTACGCACGCAGCATTTCTGAAACAGGTACCATGGACAATAAGTCCACACAGGCGGTATGTAACGTTACTAGACGTTGCGTGCATATTGTTGCTAACCAAAACAGGGCGAGTTCGAACATCGGCGAGTCAAACAGTTCTACAGACGCACTAACAAGAATCAGGCTTTCGGCGGACAAATTGCCCGGGAGGTTCGTCGCGCCGAAATCATCCACAAGATCCAGCAATCACAGGGCAACGGTGCCAAGCCACGCAACAAGACACGGAAACCGAAGAGGGCCTCCGCAGCTTGTGGAAAGCGACTGCACGTTCATTTCGAGCAAGCGGAACCCCTTCCGCCCACTCAGCCCAACCGGCACTATCACATTTCAGATGAGAAGCGGTTTCCAGTTCGACTCGATGACTTCCTGTACGATAACGAGGGCGATCCAGCATGCGAAGTATGTTGTGCCCAGTCCGCATTCACGGTCTCCCCACTCCATCACCTGTGGCCTGCGCGACAACAATCACCCATGCTGTTACCCACTCACTGTAGTGTTACTGACCGCGACTCACAGAATTTTGTATGGGAACTCAAGGCGCATTTACACCGCCGGTTGCCAGGTGGCGAAACACTACCCCCGGACTATATGCCCACGGTCGACGACATCTTCTCCGTACGGATCGAAAACGACAAACTCTATCAGCACAAGGTCTTCCGGTTAAACTACACGACGTATGACATGCGACGAGACCAAGACTCCATCAACCCCCGGACTCATCCCGATATCATGATGCTTGCTCCCGAAGGGGCCCCCCACCCATATTTGTATGCCCGTGTCATCGGAATCTTCCATGTTGAGGCATACCGCGCTGGCGAGAGTTTGGATGGTGCTGACGACACTGATATGGAGCTTATTCATGTTCTATGGGTTAGGTGGTTCGACCTCGATCCCCGCGCTCCTGGCGGGTTCAAGGCACGTCGTCTCCCGCGCCTCAAGTGGGCGGCACTCGACGACGGCGCATTCGGATTCGTGTCTCCGGACCAGGTTCTACGTGCCGCACACCTGATGCCGGCTTTTGCGCATGGGCAGTCGGATGCCGCGCTGCCGGGTTATAGCGTTGCACGCCACGAAGATGACGAAGACACAGATTGGAAGTTTCATTACGTCGGAATGTAAGGTTTACACATAGCATCCTGGTCACTTCATACTTACGTACATTGCACAGTTTTGTGGATCGCGACATGTTTATGAGATACTATGGCGACGCGGTTGGGCACCAGCGGGGCGACTCCGGCAAGCCTGGCCCGGCACCTGTGCCAGCACCAGAGCCGATCACCCCACTCGTAGGGGATGGCTATGACGACGAGGTTGACGAGGAACCCCAGGACGCCACTACTGATTCCGGAAAACCTTTGGGAAACGACCAGGAATGGCCACTAGGACCGGATGGGGAAGAGGGTGAAGCGGAGAAGCCTCTGGACGATGGTGAGAACGAGGATGAGGAGGACGGACCTGACGATGATGACCGAGTTGAGAGCGACGACAGCGGAGATGATGCCGCTCTTGGGCCAGAAGATGGGGAGGCAGGTATGGATGAGGATGAAGATGAGTTAGCTCGTCTAGGCTTTGCGGCCATGTAATTACCACCGCATAGCTTCAAACACGCCTCAGTCTGCGCCAGCACCGAGAAGGCGATGAACGACAGCCTGCACCGTGAGCTAACCAGTGAATATCCTTGTTGCTATATACGAGCATTATACACCCTTGCACGAGCAAACGAGGTCATGCAAACCCAAGCAATTATCGTGCCATCGTACAATCTCCTCGCCAATCGTGCCCGATATTTTGGGTATTCCGAGGACAGGCCCCTCCTGCGCTCGAATCGGGCGCTCATGCTGTCTCGCGCCTGAACAGGCGCTTCAGGCCATATCCGCAATGCTCAAGGCGATTTTTGCGCTTTTGCTGATGGACGCGTGACGCCCGAGAAATTCGGACTTCCTCCTTCAAGTTTGTCGCCGAAGTCATTGTAGAAGCGTCAGTCGGTTGTATGTCCCGAGGGCCTCTAGCGTAACGCCAAACGGCGTTGTCATGTAGTCTCCAGATCCGAGCTGGGCGGAGGCCAGCTCTATAGTCGCCGAACGGTATCTTCCACGGCAAGTCAACGACTCGCCGATGAGAACATTGTGAATTTGGAGGTTCGAGTCAGAAATATGAAGCGACGCCTACTCTGAGAAGACAGACGCTGCATCCGATTGCCCTGAGATCGAAGCTTTGGGACTATGATGAGCCGCGATGCCGCCTTTGTTACTCTACCCATCTCCATATTTATTATTGAGTTATTCTCTCGTCCGTCATCGGTTGGCGATCAGTCTGATGGCAGGTGACGTGGATGGGTGATGGTGACCGCGTTTGACCGAGAATATCCCTTATTCTTTACGGGACTCATGTAGGTATCTTCAATGTGATCGCGGATGAGATGAGCCGAAGCGTCATAATCGTCGGACAGCGATGGCGTCAAATGTACAATTCGGGCGTGCTACTGCGGCGCATGACTCCTTGGAGGACCGGCATTAGCCCCGCAATAGGTGGTCAACAGACTGACTCGACATCGAAGGACGCTGAGGGAGCCTGGCATCATGAAGTCTGCGAGGCGCTGAGAGCGCTGAGACAGCGCGCTCGGCAGTGCTCTGCTCGGCAGCAGCTCAGCGTCGCCAGCGGTAGATTCTTCTTTGCATCCGATCGTCGGTGTACGAGTGGACGGGGGAATGCTGTGAAGTATTATGCGTAGATGCAGTTGTGACCGTAGGCCCCACGCTGCCCGCTTCTATCCGTTCATGCTAGAACAATCAGCCTTCCGTTGTAGTCGCCACATAGGAGCCATTCTACAAGATACTTGCATGCAGCTGGATGGTCGCGCAGTTCTACGCGATTGTTGTCTCGGTGAGCGAGAGCCCTAGTACAGTGTGGCGCGCCCCGACCGGTCCATTCCACTCGGCGCTACTCGGTCGTGCACCTAGTGTGCTTGAGAGCAGAGATCTCGTGTACTGTGTTCGACATATGCGCTCACCGCTCCTGAACCCTGGCGAGGTTTATATAAATGCGTGCTACGGAGTCTTCCTCTTCTCTCCGTGCTGAATGGGGAACTCTGGCCCATAGTCAAGGAAGAGCTCTGTCCCGCGTGCAATGCTCTTCTCTATCAACGACGACTCAGCATCTCAGCCTCACGGCAGTGACCAATGCTCGCATCCACTCACTCGCGAATATGCCGATCCTCTGCTCTCCGTGTACGAACAAGACTAGCGAGTGGTATGATCAACTTTGGCAATGATTGAGAGGGCACCGAGAACCTACTCATCACTTCTAAGTTCGCCTTCCTATAAGGAGCGTGGTTGATGTACCTCGCAGGATTGCCCGCGTACGTGCTGTCCACGGATATCTGGGTATTCAGTCCGAAGACATAGCTGCGCCCGATATGTTCCGCCAATTGACTACATAGGAGCCGTGTTCAGTACCAGAGAGCCGTCGAGGAGGGCAGTAATCGTACCTGCGACATTGGAAGGTCGGCTCGTAGATGAGCTCTCCCACATACTCTATTGTTAGGTTGAGCACTCAGGGATGATTCTCGCAAAAACGGCAGGTGACGTACCAGCAACGAGGTCTCCTTCCTTGACGTCCTCGTCTAGGAAGAGACCGAGACCATGGTCGCTTTGCCTGACCGAAACGCTCTAGGAGCGTGTTATTCGACGGTGCGATAGCAATACCGATTTAACTCGCGTACCTTGGACAGACACTGCTGGATCTGCAAGTTTCTGCAGGACTTGCGACACGGAGAGCACACCTCAGGGTCGCACTCCCTCCGCGCTTTCCGGCACGGACAGAGGTCCGTGGAGCACGCAGGGATCACCTTGTCTTTCTTGTGCTTCTTGTAGCTCTTCACGACTAAGCTGGGACAGTGGCAGCCTTTCCATCTCCTCGCACCTATGATGTGCCCTTCAATGGAGAAAAAGGGGTGGAACGAGCGGCCATGCTAGACGACACTTACAAGTTTTCGCACATCGACAAGCACTTGCGCAATGCGCGTTGTTCAGGCTGCACGCACATCCCGTATCTGGACTGCATGGACCGGTATGAGCGCATGGCGCGTTGCTGTGAAAAGCGTGTCAGCGCAGGCTGGGCGTGGCCCGGGAATCTGTCGTAGGATCCACTTACGGAACGAAGTTGGGAGCGGTCTCGTCCCCTGAAATATACATAAGCACTTGCGATAGCCATCCAGCTGGAGAGCCAGCTCACCGAATATCGGATTGAGCATCTGATGATCGTCGGCTCCATCGTCCTCAACCGCAGTGCGAATGAACTTGCTACACAACACTGCAACCTGGTATGGCTGTCAGTTCGCATACGGGGGAAACGGGCATGGAATCCAGTAGGACCTCGCGACAGGGCTTGCGACATAACCGAGCCAGCGCACACGGAGTCGTTGGCGGAGCTGCATAGCATATCACTTGTAGCTCGCCAAGTTCTTCGTCCGTCCAGCGGATCTCGTCCTAGCATCGCTGTCAATACGCTTCCACTGACACCATCACTACGACCGACCTCATGATTCGTGGGGCCGTTCATTTGACACTCCGGACTACACGGCAGTGCGTTGGAGAGGAGTTTGAACTGCTCTTCCCCAGAAGAGCGAGGCTGGCGGAGGTCGATCTCAAACTGTTCAGAAGCTAGAATTCGCAACCATCAATCCATCGCATTGTCCGTCCTGATGCACGCTCACCATGAGATAGGCAGTTCGCTTCCATGCAGTCGACGTGCGGACACCACAACGTCATGTAGTCCTGCAGTCTTACCCGAAGATCATGCCGCGGTGGGGGCGACAGATCTGGGAGCGGTGGGTACAAGGATCTCGACGACCTGTGCCACGGCATGGGATCACTTGTGGGAGTCAGGGCGCAAACCCGCAAAGCCAATGATAAGTGTGTAGCAGTACCTCATTCTTCCGGTCCAGATGGCACCCCACACGGACGTCGTCCGCAACTCGAGAGGCAGGATCCCGGTGGCGTCGATATGCTCGATGGACACACCGCGCTGAAAGTGCACGCGCCGCGCCGTCTCGAGCACGATCTCAAGGACTGATTGACCATGCACATCAGTACAAGTAGGAAGAATCGGAGAGTCCGCGTACCGTCCGAGTCGCGGTAGGCTTCCTGCCATGCTAACCCTTTGTGGTCGTAAACGTACTCGGTGGGGTCGAACGTTGGATCGTCGGCGAACGGAATAAACGGCAGATAATTTGGATCGTCTCCATGGAGTATGTTGCGGGACGCCGGAGTGCAAGACTCGTACGGTGGATATGGTGTGAGCGTCATTGTTATTGTCGTTGTATCCGCATCTACGATCGCTGTGTGGAGCTGAATACTTTCGTTTACTGTGTAGCGAGTGAACGATGTTTCCGAGTCAGTGATAGACATATTTCTCGTGGGTATCCCGTCTTCGGCAGGGTGGTTGGGGTCCGTCAGGTCCGAATCCGATATGGAGTGTACCGCCGGAAGGCCCATGTTGGCACGAAGTGAAGTAAGCTTCCGGGAGCAGTACGTGGGCTCCCATGCGTAGTAGTCATACCAGACCTCTCTAAAAGTTTCTTTTACTACAGACGGAGTTTTGCGTGTCATTAGAAGTCAGCTTCGAGAGCTCTTATGACCTCCTCCGGTAGTATGAAGCAGGACTCTATATGCGCGAGAACATGGTTAATTAGTGTTTCCCAATCAGTGGTTGCGCTCACATCTTCTTGAACCCTTTGGGAGGACTTGGTGTATAGACGAGCATCGGGGGGAGAAGCGGTCCGGGCAGACGTGTTCCAGCGCTTCCGCTGGCCAGGTTGAGCCGGAGCTTTGGCGTTGTTTGTATCCCGGTCGAAACGCACTGGTTTCGACGTGGGTTCAATCCGAACCTCTGGTATCGCTGCGCTGCATCACTCTTACCTCTCTTGTATATGCTAGTCACAGCCTAGGGACGTTCTTGTGAGCATCCGGCAACTCAACTACATACAATTGAGTGAGACGTGGCCAATTTCCCATTTGATACCAATGGATGCATGCTAGGAGGTAGTAAGTACATATATATGCGCTAGCGATCTTCCGAGAAATGAGGCGTGTTCAATCCTTGTCGCTCGCTCATTTCCTCGCGCGCCTACCGGGCGTCTGCCTACCTGGATTCAAGGTCAGATCAAGCGCCTGTAGCACAGCGAGCAGAGGTGCGCAGGCAGCGGGTGCAACACGACCGCATGAGCGTCGCGAGCTGGGACTGAGGAGCGACGCGAAAGCTTAACGATTTGAAAGATAGAGAGCTCCATGACTCGAGACGCGGAGTCGTCCCGCAAGGTTTTGAGTCCAATTGCCATCAGGCTTACAGTGGCAACCCCAGGTGGCCAGTGAACCGTGTCGTGCCGAATCTGGTTCCGATTTGGGCGCATTGTGTACAATTATTCTCGGTCAACAAGTCTATCACGACTGCCGACGTCTCCATCCACTTTCTGGACAGATTTTCTGGGCATAACAAACCTAGCATAGTAGGACGAAAACGTCGATCTCGCTGCACCGCTGCCTGTGCGGCGTGCTACAGGCGCTTGATCTGACCTTGAATCCAGGTAGGCAGACGCCCGGTAGGCGCGCGAGGAAATGAGCGAGCGACAAGAATTGAACACGCCTATGGCTGCCACCCTAGCCGGCGCTCGCGAGAGTGGCAAAGACGTGCAAACAAAAGGACACGCGCGAAACACTCCAACTCGATACGCAAACAACTAGCACTGTGCTGGGAGATTGGCCGTGGCCGGCTCCACAGGCAACCAAGACGCTTGCATCGAGGACAGCGTCTGCGCGCGCATGTCAACCGTGGGTGCAGCTTGATCATAGGTAAACGATTGTACAGTCAAATCTCAGCTGAACTTTCCCTCTACCTACAGTCTAGCTTCTGTGCGTGGCGATGTGCTCCTTGTTCTCGCCCCAAAGCTTTGACCGTGCAATTGGTTTCCTACTCAACGACCCGCCAACCCTCGAGGCTAATTGTGCACTCGTCTGCTGCCGCCGTGTGGTCGCTTCCATCGCGTCTATTCCGTCACTCTCCACTTCTCTTCCTCGGAATGCTCCTCCCGTTGCTCACAATTCCTCGCTCTCCTTCACGGAGACCCGTCTCTAGTGCGATACGTCCGTTCTCTCAGGCTCGACGGGAACAAAGGCGAGGGTCGTTTGGTGTACGAAGTAGCCACGATATTGCATGTGCCCACCCTTCGATCTATGTGCCTCTAGGGACTGGAACTCACATCCTTGACGGAGGCTGTCCCCGTCGTCTGTTTACTGCCGCTCCTCGACGAGCTCACTCTAGACGCGCTCAGCACCATATCACGTTTGTCCCGTCCTTGTAAGCCCTCACTTGCCGACAGCGGGCCACGGCTCTATGCGTCTCCCGCGCTCAAGGCGCTTCATCTGACATCAGACAGGGGGGATGAGTTCGACTTCGAGGACCACGATCGCGCGGCTTTGGCCCGCGCTCTCCTTGAGGCAAGTGTACTCCACCCGGAATCGCTTAACTTGATAGGGCCGCTCAATTCTTGAGGACGCAGGACGCAGGACGCGTTCAGAGGCCATTGATGGAGGTGATGGACTAAGCGAGACTAGCCGACAAGCTCGCCTTCGAAACCCCTCGAGCGACGATGACACTCCTTCCCCCTCACAAAGTGCCTCGAGGGTAGTGTCAATCGACGCGGAAAGCTTTCGTCCTCAACATACTTGCGATTCACACTTTTCTGCGAGGTTTGGGACACGACAGACCCCTTGGAAAACAACGGGCACGAGAAATGAGGTTGGTACCTTGCCATATGCGGCAGGTTCGGCTAGCCCATCACATCCATCAAATGAGCTCTGAGTGCGTCCTGCGTCCTGCGTCCTCAAGAATTGAGCGGCCCTGATGAAGTTCCTGTCCTGCGCAAGGGCATGCGCGGCGTCGCCGCCATTCCTTCCGAAGCTCGACTTTACACTCGATCACTGTGCCTGTGCCGTGAGCTTCTGTGCCTCAGGATCTAGTCGTACGTCCCCCGTCTTTGCATGGCCTACGCTGTCGCTCACGTCTCCACAATGTGCACCCAGGTACGATGTCGCCCGCTTCCTCATGCGCTTCGCAGACGCCCCGCAATCCCAGGCATTCATCACTAATACGGTGATGGATGCATCTTCGAGCACCGTCGACCGAACGTGAGACAACAATTGGATAATCTAGCTGCCATGCGGTCGTGATCTCGATAGAGCGGAGCGAGGTGTATCGTGATGTCCCTGATACGTGACCATCGGGTTTCAGCGCAAAACGACCCCTGACGGAATATGGCTGGGTACTTACCGGAAACGTTCCCGGAGATGATAGCCACGTCGATAAAGGTGAGTTAATTGTGCAGTCCTTTGCATGCGCCTTGAACTTTTGGACTTCCGCAGTTCATGAGAAGTTCGTCCAGCTCGCTCTCGGTTCCCCAACTCCGTCAAAAATTGCGACAAGCGTTGGCGAATTCATAGATGCTTAAGACAAACATCCCGTTTACATGGGACGTCCACTTGGCACCCGTACCGGTCCCCCAGTCGTAATATACGTGGGTGCCTTTGCACGTTTGCGAGACAAGCTTGCATCACTCGACGACCGCAAAGCAATGCAAGATGCAAGACGTTCCGCTTCCCGAGCCATCCATCCTCAGGACAATCACAGATCTCTTCATCGAGTCATGCAAGCTGTATCCTACAGAGGCGGACCGCAAGAATGCTGTTCCTCCCCTCCTCGAAAAGCTGCTAGACGTCAACTCCTCGCGTCGCCACCCCATATCTCCTGGCGAGAAGCTGGCTGAGTTTGACGCTGTTAACACCATTGATGTAGATGGTGCAGTTCAGGCGTATACACTTATCGTCGAGGTGAAGAACGAGCTAGGTATATCTGGCGCCAGTGGCGTCCAGTGTGCTTTTATCTACGAACAGGCTGTCTCCCTTCCTAGAGCGCGTACTTCTGATCATGAATATTGGACAGGGAAACTGAGTACGTCTTCAGTATCAACTAATCTGCAACCCTCCGTGCTGCCCCAGCATCCTCCTTGCAGTGGCTGGCCCCTACCTTTGCTTCTATGGCGCTATTCTCGCAGACACCTTCGTCGTCCAGCCTTTCACGGACTACATCTACCTTGGTGGGGACCCTAACCCGGACGCACGTATCGTCCATACGGCCAGGCGCTTCTTAGCATTCAGAGAGGCCATTCGCGAAGCGAGATCATATTTCAGGGGCCTACATCAGGACATTCCTGGGCCCCCGCGAGCCGCACGTCTTCCCTGTCCGACGTATACCACCAGCTCTGACGCCATCCGAAACTTGCGTTTTCAATGATCGTTTCCGTTACGAGGGACTCCGCAACGATGACCAAGACCACGTCGACCGTTCGCTCTTCTCCGCGGAGCTCAACGACGAAGCTGTCCTCGTCAAGTTCTGCACGCGGTACGGTGCGGACGCCCATCGCTATCTCGCGGGCAGAAATCTCGCTCCTGTACTGCGTCACTGCATCAAGCTTGTAGGACAGGTGACCATGGTGGTCATGGACGTCGTAGAGGATGCAGCGAGTGCGTACTACAAGTACATCAATCGCGACTTGCCGAAAAGTCTGGTGGATAAGGTCGAGGAGGTGGTGAAGGCTCTCCACGACGAGGGATATGTTCACGGGGACATACACCGACCAAATATCATGGTGCGGGAAGGCGATACGCTGAGCGTAATGCTTATGGACTTCGATTGGGCCGGAAAAGCTGGAAAGACGCACTATCCGGTTAGTCTCAATCTCTCCGGCAACATTGCTTGGGCGACAGGTACAGAAGCGGGGGGTCTCATTGTTATGGGCCATGACGACCACATGGTTGAGATGCTCCGCAAAGGTGGCAAATGATGATCTTCGGTTTGTTTCCTTCGACTAGCTGTGGTCTTAAGCTTCTACCGGATGACGGCAAGCTTAGAAGGGAAAGGTCCGGATGCACGAGTGGGTACGGGGACCGTGGGGACAACAATGGACTTTTCGGGTCGTGAACAATGCTGCTTGCAATTTCTACGTTTGCGACAGTATAATCTAAGTAGTAGTCCACTAAGGACTTGTGAAGGGTCATACGGCAACATTTCATCTCGGGCTTGAACGTCTGAACCGCTGGGGCTGGACGAGGAGAGTGGCGGACGGGGACTGCAAACCTGGGCTTAGACGCTGATCGCGCGCTCGCACAGAGCACAACTTCCAGCGTCCGCCTAACCCTCGTTCGTCTCGTCTTCATCTATTTTCTCGCCGTCTTTTCTCCTCCTGCAGATCCATGTCGCTACTTAGCCACTATTTACATGACTCTTTCTGGTTGCGCGTCTTGCATGAGCGACAAGATTTGAGCCTCAACAGTCACTCAGTCGGATCGCATTCTTTCTCAGCCTTCTTTCCACCTGCCTTTCCTCCACCAATCTCCACGGTATCCGTCTTTCGGAGAGTCAAGATGCGCCCGTGGAAAGCTGCCGTCAGATGGCATTAAACACATTCATGTTATGTCTTGGTAGGACATAACAAGTCAAGGACCAATAGACCACGGGGGGTACCAGACCGCAGCTCGACGTCGCTCTTCAGGTTTCAATCTCCATCTGGCCTCCGCCCTGGGTTCTTCGGCAGCTTTATTCATCTTCCCCCCGCCCTCCTCAAATGAGAATATCTCTGCGATGCCGTACCACAAATTGGAGGCCCGGAGAGGCGGGGCGCAAGTCTTGTTGTGCGCACAGCTGGTCCTCCGCATTCTTGGGCGCTCCGCTCTCGCCGCTGTCAGGCTCCTAGTCGTACCTCAGCTCGTCTTCCTGCTTGTCGTGAGCAAGATGTTCGTGCATCTGGAAGGGGTCTTGCAACCTGACTTTCCGAAGGGATGAACAGCATGAATCACGTTCCTTATCACTCATTAGGCGGCTGATGGATAGTTAGAGGATTGCTCTTGAGACGGAAGAATGCGGATATCATCAGGAGTGCGTGGGCAGAGGGAGCAGGTCCGGAATGCGGGCAATAGGGTGTGTAGCCCGTTTTGCTTATGGTACTGTTATTGACTTTGTCTGACTGATCCATCCCACCATTTGCTGCTCCAACGTGCGGAAACCTCTATCGACCTCGCAACCGGGACCCTCAAGATCATATGATGGTACATACTTCTCTTGCCCGGATCCTTACCTCGCGCACATCCTTCCATTCAAGTGAATGCAATCCCCCCAGGGTCTGTCCCTTGCCCTGCTGCTTCCGGAGCCCGGCAGCATGAGGTTACGGTAGATCGCTAGGTGGCGCCGGGCCGGCGTGTAGCGGTTATGAATTCATCAAGTTGGACAAACTGGACTAGTGTCAACCACTTGGACTCCGCGTCCGTGAGTCCGTACTGCCTTCTCAATTCATGAGCGCAACGATGCACATGGTGTCCTTGTATGCGACCATGTACTTCTCTCGCGGTGGCTTACTTTCTACACGTTCGCAATAGCTATGGAATGTTCCAGCGAATGGGCCGACAACTCTCTGCGCCACGCGGAACTGGAGAACGACTCTGATGAGCGTCGGACTGGATGCCATGGGGGTCATGTGTCCATCTCCTTCTCCGCGCAGCGCTTCGGATCCGGCGCGCGCCACCAAGCGAGATCGCTGCATTGTTCCTGGAATGCGGCGGCAAGTGGAGAGAGGGATCGGCGTGTTTAGATTAAGCTGGAAGAGTGCGAGATCCAAATCTGAGCAGATGTTCCTGCACTGATTTACCAAGAGCCAGCGGTCTTCCTCGTCTGCTCGACCCGGTCCGAAAAACAGCGGTCTGCCCTTTCTTTGCGCCACGCTCGGAGCTTTCGGCCTTCGGAGGACTTTTGGCTGGATCTTGCACCCTCACACTGTACGATTCTTATAGGAAACAATGAACCCAGTGCATGATGGCAAGTCTTCTCCATCTGTATTCTAGTCGTTTCACCGTCTCTGTGGGTTTTGGCACGGTGCTATCGGTAGTTATCTGTCTCTAGCGGGGACGAACCGCGAGCGTCCGACCGGGCGACGCGCCCTGGCCCCTGGCAGCAGTTCCAGCCGACGCTCCGCGACGCCTCCATGACCGTGCGCTCCCGCCCTAGTACATGTTCGGCAAAAGCAGGGCTGAAGTGCATGCACGGACCCTAACATGCTGAACAAGCCCAAGCCTTGGGACCACTCTCCTGTCTGTCGGCGGTCGCTCACGCCAAGGACTCTAGCGACAAGCGTCGAAGCTAGCATGGTTGACGACGGGCCGGGGGCGGGCCGGGAACCTGGATGATCTCAGGTACGGGGTCATTGATGGGCTGCCCCGCAAACGACTGAGCGGCCCGTGGGGTCGCCTAGCTCAAACCCCGCACATAAAATCCCCCGCACTGCACCGGGCAGCTCTTGGGACACCCTGCGCCGTCCTTCTCCTCCCCGCCGCCTTCCTTCTCCCCCACCGCGCGCATTCACCATGGCCATCCAGGGCACCTTCCACAACATCCGGGTCTACTGTGAGCCTCCTCGCTCGTCCTCGTCGAAGTCCGACGTTGGCTGATTGACATCGCAGGGCTCGCGTTCGTCGTGTATTGGGGCATCGTCCTCTTCGGTTATGACACGTCAGTCCTTTCCACACCGCTCGAGGGTTGCCTGTACTGACGAGTGCGGCCGATAGCGGTATCGGCGGTGGCGTGGTCTCCATGAACTACTTCAAGGAACACTTCGGCCTCATGAACCCGGACGGGACGCCAAACAAAAAGAAGGCCAACGACGTTTCTTCCAACGTTGTCTCAGTGCTCCAGGCCGGTGCATTCTTCGGGGCGTTGGGTAGTGCGCCCATCTCAGGTGAGCGCATACATTTGGCTCTCTCGAATGGCTCCTTGGGAGTCGAATTTGGTGGCCGGGTCTGCGTCCTTGGTAGTCTCCCTCTGGAAGCAGCCCTACCACTATGAAATATTGCTGTTGATAGGCACGTCTGCGTGCTTGCTCATGGCAGGACCCCGGGTAGCATATAATCTATGCCCCTCGATCGCCATCTGAATAGCGGCGATTGAATTGAGCACTTGCCTTCAGAACTCAAGACTTCAGGCTTCCGTCACGCACAGACACTAATACGTAATCCTCAGCCGCGATTGGTAGGAGATGGACACTGTTCGCGTTCACCCTCGTCTTCAGCCTCGGTGCAGTAAGTCTTCCCCTCCTGCGCGGAGACTGGTATCAGAGCTGACTCTGGGCCGATGTAGATTCTGCAAACCGTCGCTGGTGGCTCGCGCGGCCTGGGATACATTTACGCAGGACGTGTTATTGCAGGTATCGGCATTGGCGCCATCTCCGCCGTCGCGCCCGCGTTCGTGTCCGAGTGCTGCCCCAAGGACGTCCGCGGGCGTATTACCGGCCTGTTCCAGATCATGGTCGCCGTCGGCGTCATGCTCTCGTACTTCATCAACCGTACGTCTCTGTGCTCCCTCACAGCTCCGTGTAATTTCTCACATACTGTCTCGTTTCGTATGGCTACGCAGTGGGCGTCGGGCTGCACATCAAGACGGGACCCAACGTCTGGCGGATCCCCTTCGGGCTGCAGCTCGCGCCCGCTGGGATCATGGCATTCGGACTGCTCACCTTGAAGGAGTCTCCACGGTGGCTCGCGTCAAAGGGCCGCATCGACGAAGCCATCACTAACCTCGCCTACCTCCGCAAGCAGGATGTCGACGACGAGGAGGTGCGCGCCGAGATGGCAGAGATCGAGGCCGCGATCCAGGAGGAGCGCGAGGCGCGCAAGGGTTTGGGCTTGCGCGAGGCGTTTTTCGGGAAGGGCAACTTCATTCGGTTCGTTATCGCGGTCGTGATCTTCATCCTGCAGCAGTGGGGCGGCCAGAACTCGGTCAACTACTACGCGCCGCAGATCTTCAGCTCTGTGCGTACCTTCCCTCTCCATTTACCTCAATTTGTTTGTATTGGCAGAGGACGTCCGCTGATACGGTTGGGGCGACAGATCGGATACACGGGCACGTCGAACTCGCTGCTCGCGTCGGGCATCTACGGCATCGTGAAGGTCGTCGCGACGGCGCTCTTCGTGTTCCTCCTCGTCGACTCGCTCGGGCGCAAGCTGTCGCTCTTCATCTCCTCCATGGGCATGGGCATCCTCTTCTTCATCATCGGCGCGCTGCTCAAGACGTACCCACCGCCCGCGCACGCCGTCAATCCGCCCTCGGCGAGCAAGGCGATGGCCGCGATGCTGTACCTCTACGTGTGCTTCTACAGCATGGGCTGGGGCCCGCTCCCGTGGGTGTACGTGTCGGACATCTTCCCGACGCGGACGCGGCATTACGGGCTGGCGACCGCTTCCGCCTCGCAGTGGCTTTTCAGTGAGTTTGTCTTTGGTTCTGTCTTGGGCTCTACCGTTGGTCGTATTCGCTACTCGGCGTTCAGCGCTGACTGCTCCCGCTTTGTTGTCACAATGCAGACTTCGTGCTGTCGAAGGTGACGCCGACCCTCGTGAGCGACCTCGGATACAAGATTTTCCTGATGTTCGCGACGATCAACATCGGCGCCATGGCCACCTTCGCTCTGTGCGTGTTTGCTCTCTCCCTCCGCCGCTTTCCGCAGCTGACTGGTGTGTGCGCATTCTAGACTCATCCCTGAGACGAAAGGCCGCTCGCTGGAGGAGATGGACATCATCTTCGGCTCGGTCTCCGCAGACCAGCGGCAAGCAGACATCTCGAAGCGGGAGCAAGGTGAGCGCTCGTATGCTCTTGTAAGTGGAAGCATCGCTGACAGGCTGCCCCTCCGTATTTTCAGCACTCGAGCACGAAAAGAACGAGACGAGGTCGGAGCGGTCGGTCGACAACAAGGTCTGACGCCTGCGCTCGTACATTCCACTCGGGTCCTTGTCCTGCTCCGTGTCTGTCGCATTGTATTGTAGTGATTGCTGCCATGCGCTAGTTCCATATCCCTTACGCATATACGATCTCCACCCTCGTGCGCCCCTCCCTTCCCCCCGCTGTGGGCTAGGGTAGGCACGTCCATCCCAACACGTAATGACCGTTACTGTTCTCCCTGTCATGCTCTGACGACTGCACGCGCGTTCCATGGACGGCACACTCCGTGTCTTCTGTAGTTTGTTTGTCTGTACTTTGTTACGGTTGTTGTATATTAGTGGTTTCGACTCTCAAGATGTCGCCTAGCGTGCACAATGGGACTTCGATCCTAACCGCTGACATAGTGGATATATGCAGATTCTTGCTCGAATCTCTGCTCGACATTGCTAATGTAAAAATCGCAGATGACTGCAATTTGATACCAGCTTCACGTCGGCCCTTACATTCTACGCGCGGAGAGATGAGAGAATCGAATGGGGTTATCCGAGAATCTGATGCGTTTTTCAAGCTCCATCTCGCCCATGAAAGAGAACTAAACCGGGCTCGCCCCATCAAAGCGCCACCTTTGGGGTCAGACATGCCGGAGTCAGAGAATTCAATGGAGAAAGATTGACCCTAGGAGGTGTGGGACTGAGGTAGACGGTAGAGTACTGTGGTTATTGGTGGTTACAGGCTATCAAGGAGGCGGGCTGGGCAGAACCTGGTGTCAGGCCAGGAGGGGTCCCGATTGGATCTAGGGTCAGGTTGTTATCTAATCTTTTAGATTCTCGATCGACAAGATCAATAATTATACTAAGGTTGGCCCAACGAAGATTCGACACCTCCCGTCACGCCTGTCACACTGTCCGTGTCCCGCCCCTCCACTGCGATTTCGGGGTATCGGCTGGTATAAAATTGAGCTATAGGCTCTGTGGTACCATACATGCCGCCTATCCAAGTTTTTTCCTCAATGCAGAGGGAGGGGAAAGCAGCGAGGGACCTCGCAAGCTCACGTGATAATCACGTGATGGGGTCGAATCTTCGTTGGGCCAACCTTACCCGCCCGAGTCAGATCGAAAACTTGGGGTGCCTCAGAAGTGCCTCTCGTCCTCCTCCGCCCACTTGAAGCCATGGCCCCCCTCACCCACCCGTCAATTAAGGGTATGTGTGCACGCCAGTTTTTCAGAGACATATGGCCTGACGTCCTGGGTCTCCTCAGATGGCTGGTTCCGCGAGATCTCCTCCCAGTGGCCGGGCCAGGCCATGACCCTTAAGGTCAACAAAATTCTCCACGTCGAAAAGTCTCTCTACCAAGACGTGCTTGTCTTCGAGTCCGCCACCTACGGCAACGTTCTCATCCTCGATGGTGTCATCCAGTGCACCGAGCGCGACGAATTCTCGTACGTCCCTGTCCTGACTCTCTGCAGATCGATCGTGAAAGCCTATTGACATGGATACAACAGGTACCAGGAGATGATCGCCCACATTCCTTTGGCAAGCCACCCAGATCCGAAGAAGGTCCTTGTCATTGGCGGCGGCGACGGCGGCGTCGTGCGCGAGGTCCTCAAGCATGACTCCGTCCAGGAGGTCGTCTTGTGCGACATTGATGAGGTACGTTCGTATCATCTTATATTCGAAGACGCGCAATGTCTACAGCACGCTCAACCATTCTCAGGCCGTCATCCGCGTGTCCAAGCAGTACCTCCCCCACATGTCCGCCCTCCTCAACGACCCCCGTGTGACCGTCTTTGTCGGCGACGGCTTCAAGTTCCTCGCCGACAACACGTCCACCTACGACGTCATCATCACCGACTCCTCCGACCCCGTCGGCCCCGCCGCGTCCCTCTTCCAAAAGCCCTACTTTGAGCTCCTTCGCGACGCCCTCACTCCGGGCGGGCACATCTCCACACAGGGCGAGTGCCTCTGGATCCACCTTGACCTCATCCAGGACCTCCTTAAGACGACCCGCTCGCTCTTCCCTGTTGCAGAGTACGCGTACACGACCATCCCAACCTACCCTTCCGGGCAGATCGGCTTCATGGTCGCGTCCAAGGAGGCGGGGCGCGACCTGTCAAAGCCCCTCCGTGAGGTGCCAGGCACGCGCTACTATAACGCCGAGGTCCATAGGGCCGCGTTCGTCCTCCCCGAGTTCGGACGGGCGCTGCTCAAGGAGGGCAAGGATGTGCGCCCCAAGTTTGGTGCGAGTGCGTTCACGGGCACGCCGTCAAAGAAGGTCCTTCTTCTCGGAAGTGGCGCCGTCGCGCGTCCTTGCGCCGAGTACGTCGTGCGCAACCCGAACAACGCGCTCACTATCGGTGAGTTCTAGCGCTCATTGGTCTTGCGAGACGTCTGACACTGCGACAGCCTGCCGCACTCTGAAGAGCGCAGAGGCGCTCGCTGCCGACCTCCCGAATACGACTGCGCGCTCGCTCGACGCCGGGTCCGAGGACCCCGCGAAGCACGCCGCGCTCGAGCAGGCCATCGCGGACGCGGACCTCGTCATCTCGCTCGTGCCGTACACGTACCATGTGAACGTGATCAAGGCCGCAATCAAGGGTAAGACGAACGTCGTGACGACGAGCTACATCTCCCCTGGCATCCGCGCACTCGAGGATGAGATTAAGCAGGCGGGGATTGTGGTCATGAACGAGATTGGCCTTGACCCGGGCGTGGACCACCTGTATGCGGTTAAGACTATCGACGAGGTGCACGCCAAGGGCGGAAAGGTCAGTAGCCCGCTCCCTTGTGCCTCGGCCGTTACGTGCTCACCAGTATTCATACCGAACAGATCAAGGAGTTCCACTCGTACTGCGGCGGCCTCCCCGCGCCCGAGTGCTCCGGGAACCCGCTCGGTTACAAGTTCTCCTGGTCCCCGCGCGGGGGCCTCCTCGCTCTCCTGAACGACGCGTCGTACCTCGCGCGTGGGCAGCAGGTCGACGTCCCGGGCAAGGACCTCATGAGCGTCGCAAAGCCGTACTTCATCACGCCCGCATTCGCGTTCGTCGCGTACCCGAACCGGAACTCGGTGCCGTTCCGCGAGTTCTACGCGATCCCGGAGGCGGAGACGGTCGTGCGCGGCACGCTGCGCTACCAGGGCTTCCCGGAGTTTGTGCGCGCACTGAAGGCGCTGGGGTGGCTGGACCTGGAGAGGAAGGAGTGGCTGAAGGAGGGGCTGACGTGGGCGGAGGTCTTCCAGCGTGCGATCGGCGCTCAGGACGCGAATGAGAGGTACGCACATTACAAGGATCGCCCGCGGACGTTCGTACGTCCTTGTGTGGGCCTCATGCTAACGTCGTGTCTTGCACGCACAGCACGCTCGTCGCGCGCGTGAGGGAGATCTGCGCGTTCCCCGACGAGGGCGAGGCGCACCGGATCGTCTCCGGCCTGCGCTGGATCGGGCTCTTCTCGCAAGAGAAGGCGACGGTGCGCGACGGGAACTTGCTTGACACGCTCTGCGCTCAGCTGGAGACGCTCATGGCGTACGAGCCCGGCGAGCGCGACCTCGTCATACTCCAGCACAAGTTCATCGTCGAGTGGGCGGATGGCAAGACGGTACGTTTGTGCTCTCTTTTCGCTTGACTTCAGTCTTTCGGGGTTGTGCAGGCGGGCTGACTGGGATTGATACTTGTAGGACACAATCACCTCGACACTCGAGGCGTACGGGAACCCGTCGGGCCACTCCGCGATGGCGCTGTACGTTGGGGTCCCGTGCGGCATCGCTGTGCAGCTCGTGCTAGATGGCAAGATCAACACCCCTGGGGTGCTCGCGCCGTACTCGAAGGAGATCTGCGACCCCATCCGCGAGATCCTTGAGGCGCAGGGGATGGGCCTCGTCGAAAAGGTCTTGTGAGTCGCAAAATTTATGACTTAAGGTCCGAGATATAGTTTCGAAGTGGGGTGAGTCGGGAGAAGGAAAACGGGTGCGCCGTAGATTGTACTATTCCTGCTTTGCTTTGTATCACAATACTGAAGACGCCCTAATTATAACAAAGGGGTGTGACACCGTGACATAAAAATTGGCCCTATGGCAGGTACTCTAACAAATTTTGGCTTTCAAAAGCCCAGTAAATGGTGCATCTATAAAGGTTGTAGATGGTCACAGGCAAAACAGGCATATTCAGCCCATTCACAAGCTATTTGAACCTGATTTGAGAGGGGTCAGATGGAGAAACAGCGCCTGTGACTCGGTCGGGGACATAACAAATATTGGGGTCATCTATGACGTGACATCGAAACCAGCCAACACAACAAAGCCTGGCCGTGATGTGACACTTTGTTATAATTAGGGCGGCTTCAGTAGATCATAGGACAAATTGACAATCTCTAATCGGCCCGGTACCAGGCGTCACGTGGCGATGCTCCGATTTGGAAGGTGTTTGATTCATGGTTCGGGTTTGTTCGTGACGCCAACGTTGAACCCCAGTGAGAACGTGCATGGTTTCAATCGATTTGGGGCGTGCGAGATGGTGTTCAGCTGTCAATACTCGTGCCGTGTCGATTTCGGTCGGACGGGCGTATTTGAGCGCCCATTTGACGTGTCTGATTTAGCTCTAACGTTGCGAGATCGGACGGGCATCTCTCTAAGGACATGACGTCTACGATTGTCTCTAGCTGTGGCTCTGTTATGTACAAGCTAGCTTGAGTCTGTCTCTAGGACCGTGTGACTTCTCCTCGCTGTGCAAGAAGATCTAGGCTGCTTGCTCTAGGGGCTTTCCCTTCGTCATGCCGCTAAGCCAGGCATCAGCAAGCCTATTGTTTGGCGACTTCAAGGGTTTGCCTCCCCTGCTCATTCAAGCTGGTGAAGCTGAGGTACTCCGGGACGAGATCACATTTCTGATGCACAAAGCATCACTAGCCGGAGTAGAAGCATGGTACGAGTTGTACGAAGACATAGGAAGCCGGCATAATTGCAGCGCGTTCACACTAGTGCCCTCAACACGACACTTTTGCTCTGTATGGGGAATTGTCCCGCAATTCCGGCTCAGGGACCAGTTCTATCACCAACATGTACAGTACTACAGGGGCCAGAGACGCGAAGTCTGTTCTCTGGCAGTGGGAACCTGCCCTTAACACACAATGACGTCATTGTGGTGGACTTGCTGCTTGCACAGGTGCCTGCTGTCTTTCTCTCCGTCCCCTCCTCTTGTCCTGCTTGCCCGACAGCCAGTTCGACGCACACACTCCTTTACAACGTCAGGAAGGTACGTTGAAGTCTGCCGCAGCTAACAACGTGCGTCTGGTGGTCGAGAGCTTGTGTACAAGGTGAGACATCGTGCATGGTGTCGCTGCTGCAATACCAACCCAGGTGAGCTATATCACGTATATGCAACACCCTTGGAGGTATGTGTCATTTAAGTGTCCCGTCGTATGCACCTGCACTATAAGTATGTGAAGACTTCCACCACAGAGGCGACACTTACCTTTCCAGCTCATCCTTCCGAGATCTGCCTGGTGCGCGCAGCTGTTCGAGGTGAGAATTGGTTTCATGCCTCGCAACGGCGTACGTGCATGCTGAAACATCCTAGTATAGCTCTCCCCTCTCGTTCCCCGACACTTCGACTTGAACACTTCCGCTCCTTCGCCGCCTCGTCTCTACATCATCCCCCGGTCTGGCTATCCGCGTCCGACAGCTCACGAGCTCCGGTTCAAGCTCGTGATGCATACCCGCCAGCGAGGTAGCCCTGCCATGACAAATGTGGCACGCCTACCTAGGGAAAGTG